>NW_017307132.1:250471-278105 GCF_000935625.1 Nanorana parkeri | reverse complement strand
GGGGGGGGGGGGCTTGTAAGCCCCCCTATGTGATAGCAGTCAAAGTAAAGTAAAAAAAAAAATAATAATACGTTTTTTAAATTAAAATGAAATAAAAGAAATCTAATAATAATAAAAAAAAATGTAAAAGTCCCCCGCCCCGGTGAGCACGCGCGTCGCCACGTAAACACGCGTTGGGTGCGCCTACGTATAAAAACGACGAACGCGCTACACATGTTGGGTATCGCCGCGCACACCGGAGTGAAAGCAATAATTCTAGGGCCAGTATTTTGGGGTATCTCTAAATTGATGACCTGTGGTGGCTTTTAAAGCGTCTTCTATGGACTTTTTGGGGTACTGCAGTTTTTCGCCGTTTCACGGGCGCACGCAATTTGTAACCTGGGCATGTTGGGTATCGTTTTACTCGTTGTAACCTCATCTTTTATATTTCATTAAAAAAATTGGTATTTTGTTGTGTTTTGGGGCATTTAATTAATGGGGTTTAATAAGGAGTTGCGCTAATATTGCGCAACATAAAAATTTGCAACTACCAGCATTTTATTCTATCGAGTCTTGGCATTCAGAAAATATATAATGTTTGGGGGTTTTAAGTCATTTTCAGGCCTAAAATGTGGAATATAGCATGGCTGCAAAAAATGAAAAAAAAAAGGCCTCTGTCATGAAGGGGTTAATTTTCACAGCCCTACTACAAATAAAAAGTTAGTAATTAAACAAAAAGTTAGTAATTATTTAAAATATGGTATTGGTTGGAATGAGTGTCTGCACTGCAAGATTCCAGTGCTAGCCAAAAAAAAATAAAAAATAATAATAAAACAACATGTTAACTTTGGCCATCAAACTGCTGTTGTTATTGGTCACATCACTAACACACTGCATAGGCAGCACAGTGGCTTAGTGGTTAGTCCTTCTGCCTTGCAAATCCCTGGGGTCCAAGGATCGAATCCTGCTCAGGATGCTGTTGGCATTGAGTTTGCATGTTCTTGTTTAGGTTTCTTCCCTCACTCCAAAGACATTGGTCCCTGTTTAACTTGGCCCAAGTAAGTATGCATGTGAGATAGAGACCTTGAGGGCAGGGATGGATGTTAATGTACAGTATGTAAAGTGCTGCATAAATTGGCAGCACTATAAAAATGCCTGTAATAAATAAGCATTCTAACCAATCTGCATTTAGAGTTCCCAGGCAGACTAATCTTTCCACTGACATACAAGGTTAATTATATTTTGTACTATTATTAATGACTTTACTACATACAGACACGTCCTAGTTTTTTAGTTCCTTGTGGATGTTTGATGTAGACTGGCAGCTTTCTTTACACCTGTACCTTACTTTGCAGGTTCTTTTGTTGTATGAGTTGATTTTTACCTACAATTAACCACAGAAGTGACGGAAAACAACAAGAGCATTTATAACTTTAGCAGCTCAAATGTCAAGCAGTAGTTGCACCTAGTGCTCATGCACATGGGCGACTGAGCCTGTACATAGTAAATACCTGTGTATTTCCTCCTGCCAGGGCACCACAGGTGATATGTACAGGCTCCTGAGGCACAGCCATGTACAGCAGTTGACTTCTATGGGAGCCTGTATGCATCACCTGTGGCTCACTGGTAGAGGGAAATATGCCGGGTTTATATTGTATGGGCCCAGTGTCCAATGCCGAAAGCTCCTGGGGGATGGTAGGAGAAGGGATCTTAGGGATGGAGAGTCCAATGGAGTGCACTGAAGGATTGCATTGTTGAGGTAAGTGTGTCGTATTGTCTTCATTCTTGTAAGCAGGACACAGCTGAAAAGGTCTGAAAATATAAAAACTCAACTTCCATGGTCCGACAAGAGCATCTTCATTTCTGCTTTTTCTAAACTGTGCTGTCAATCAGCATCATCCTCAGAGGCACCAGAGTTAATTAACCCATAGGGGTTGATTTACTGAAGATGTAGAGCATGTTAACCTGTATGGGAATTTTCTCTTCACAAGGAAATTTTTCCTTAGCTTAGTGAATGTAGTGAAAATTCACTTTGCAAAAAAATACCCACGTGAAAGGATTAAAAAAAAGTATTTTTGCTTGCATAGGATTGTATGATGGAAGTCATCAGACCTTCACCTCATTCGCTAAGTTAAGTGAAAATTCCGTTGCAAACTGAAATACACTTTAAAATGGACTCTACTGTGTTTAAGATCCCACTTTAATGTAACTATATACTCTGAGCTGTTAGTAACTATAAGGATGCTTATGAAGGTTAAAGTGTATGCAAAGCCAAAACTTGTATTTTCATTTTGGATAATATAGGGAATTGCAAAGGCCGCCGTTGGGTCTTTTTTTCTGTCTGTGTCCTGTTACATCTCCCTTGTGCATGCACTGACAGCAAAAAAAAACCAGACAGAGGTTCTTCAGTTGTCCATACACCAGTAGAATTTTGTTTATTAAAATATGTTTCCCGGGAAACATTTGATTTTTCCAATAGTTAATGGGGTCAAATCACCTACAATCATTTTTGACTGTAGTGACCAATTTACATTTTTTCTCAAAGGAAATTCTAACAGTAAATGTGGTGTTCATTCAGGAAACTCAGTTAATCCAAAATCGAATAGAATTTTGAACAACATTCATCAAGATTCTGACGATATTAAAGAATGTTCTGATGAGATTTTTTTGTATGAACATTCGTATGAAAATTTACCAGTGTATGGCCAGCTTAACTCTTCCACATTCTCATATAAAAAGAGTTTGGGCTTTACATACACTTTAACCGATAACTGTGACCATAGAAACATTTTGACTGCAGTGGCTCAAGGGCATACTGAGTACTATCCTTGTCGCACTCCTTACCGATATGTCCCTTGTAATGGGGGATGCTCGCAGTGACTGCGGATGGCGCCGCAAATATCAGCAAAATTGTAGAAATGTCACCAGCACACCAGTCCTTTTAGGATAGCAAAAGCTTCATTTGTTGAAGTATTTTGTCATATGACCAACAAGCGCTTTCGGGACCCCACAGGGTCCCTTCATCAGGCTTTAGCAAGGGTGTGCTGGTGACATTTCTACAATTCAGGGGCATAATGATCTCCATCACCAGGGCCATCTGTCTTGTCCCTGTTTGTATACACAACACGTGTAATATTTATTGTGCATTATTGTGTATGATATGCCATATTTTTCTATTGCCATAACAAAGTGTAAATCACATAATGGAGTTCTGCTTTAAGATATTCTGTAAAATATAGAAGATAGTTATTAGCTGCACTCTAAAATATCTTGCTTGAAAACAATCTAGACTAGTAAGAGCAAGTACAACAATTATACTTAGACAAATCACATATGAAGCTTCAAATATTTTCTAAACGCTCACAGTGTCCTGGTACTACTATGTCACTTCTACACTGATATAACACTACATTCTGTGAGTGTACTGTGAAACTTCTTTAGTTATCCACATCATTTCCCAAATTGTCCTAAAAAATTGCTATCAATACGACCAGTTGATGCATTGCTGTATTACCCAGGCCATATATTGGCAGCTGTAGGCTATTTAGTGTTCTAACTTGTATTTTAAAAATGACATAAGCCTTAAAGTGACACTAAACTCAGGAGTTAAACCATAAAAATGCATTCAAGTACCATATTAACAAAAATTTAGCTTATTTGTGCATTGTTGTGATGGACTACAATCTCAAATTAAGTTTACTATTGAGGGCAGCACAGTGGCGTAGTGGTTAGGGCTCCTGTCTAAATTGGCCCATGCATGTGAGATAGGTTCCTTAGATTGAAAGCTCCATGAGGGCAGGGACTAATGTGAATGTGCACTGTGTAAAGCGCTGCGTAAATTGTTGATGCTATATAAATACCAATAATAATAATAGTTTGTATTGAGAGTGAGCTTTGAGCAGTGGCTACTTTACAAAACTCAGAGGAGCCATGAGGAGGAAAAGTTACCACCTTCCAGAAGGAAGGGCAGTGTCAGCATGAATTCAGAGATAAATTGAGGATCTACAGCTGAATAAGGTACATTTTTGTTAATAGTTGAGGTATTTAAATGCATTTTTAAAGTTTAACTCCTGAGTTAAATGTCACTTTAAGAACTGAAATCTAAGAAGTACTGAAGGTGAAAATGTATTACAATTGTATAATCTCTAAATATTGTGATGCAGGACAACCCCATCAAAATATTTATATGATTGTAATTAATTTGAACACTCTCAAAATGTTGAAGTGATCAGAGGACCACAAAACACATTCGTGCGCGTAATCTAATTTTATCCCCAATGTTTCCAATAAATGTTTGTATATGAAAACAGAATTTAATTTCAGATCTCTCACAAAGGACTCCGTGAACTTTGTTTTCCATAATCTGAAAACCTGTGCTAAAAATTATTATGTCTAGAGTTCATGATACATCAGCTGCGTAGATATAAAAATAGAAAAATAGGGATTACCTAGCATATTTGACACCCAGAGCAAATAATTCTTGAACACCCTCTCCTACATACAACCAAATTGTTTTCAGTAATAATCTTTGAATGAAACAAAAAATAATAGATAAGAAAAACAAGCAGTTCAAATTGTGGATTCCCTTTACATTCCCTTGAATGTCCTTAGTTATGTTGGTAATCAGCATAGTGCGCACTGCTAAGGAACGTTAGTCCCAGAACTATGTAAGCACCATCAGGTAGGAAATCAATTCATCACTATTTAAAGAACCCCTAGAAATCGCTGGAGGAACCACAGAGTAAGTAGCCTACTCTACTAGTGTAAACCATCAAAGTTAATAGCCTGTCCTACTTTACAATATTAGTTTAGATTCGACAGTATACACTATTGTGGGCTCCTATGTTAGTCTTATTTTTCCATGTTTATAGAGACATCCCAATTCTTATTATAAAGGGTAGTGAACACTTGTGCAATGGCACATGGAATATGGTCAAGGAGTAATTTTTACATTGAGAAGTACTTTCTACATAGCAGGGCCTATGTAACCTGTGTTGGCAGGAAAAAAACCTCTAACCAAATGATTCTTTTAAAATTCACATGAATGTGGGGCCACTCCATAATAAACTCATATGTTACATAAATTTGAGGTTGCTCCAAAAACTGTCCTTTCCTTTCCTTACGAGTCATTGTAATACACCTAATATTTAACGTAAAAGTGTAGGGTTTATAGCTTCAGTGCATAGTTGCAGCGTAAATAAAATGTTGTTCATATGAGATTCAAACAAATCATTTGACCCTATTCTAATAAACACTAAAAAATTCCAGCACAAGGGGCGAAGGGGGTTCTTCACAGTAAGATCAGTTAGGGTCTGGAACTCACTGCCACAGGCGGTGATTTCAGCAAATAATGTGGAATTGTTCAAGAAACTTTTGGACGATTTCTTAAGGGACCGTAATATACAGGGGTACAGGTACTCCTAGAATGAGATCCTAATAGGTTGGACTTGATGGACTAATGTCTTTATTCAACCTCAAATACTATGTAACTATGTAACTATGTAACTATATTGTTACAGAAAATGAAAAATGGGTTTTCTTTAGGACTTGGTTTTATGACCCGGTTTGACTTTTAAAGCGGTTAAATCTTTGGCAAGATGTGAAACAATAAGGCTGTCGATCTGTCAGGCTGTCAGAAAACCACAGTTTCTGTATCCACGTTACTACTATATAAAAAGTTATAGAACTTAAAATATGGAGAAGTTGAGGTACTTAAGAAACAAAAAGAAAAATAGTTTTACATTCAAGGCTTAGTTATTCCACAGATACAATCCTCACCAAGCCAAATAAGCAAACATCAAAGCACCGCACCTGCTTCCCTGCACACCAACACCCAGGATTCAATAAAATCTCTCTGACTCCAGTCTGCAAGTACCAGGATTCAGTAATGGCTTTGCAAGCCACTATTGAAGTCTAAGTTCACTTTTTCTCTAGGACCTCACAGCTACATGCAAAGGTGGTGCAATTGCCAGGCCAGTGACTCTTGCTTTGCACAAGACTGGCTAATTGCAATAAGGGCACCTGGAAGGGATGGCTATCTGCTAAGACCACTTTAAACTTGTGTATAAGTGTTACTTAAGTCAGACTGTTTGCAATCATACATTATGGCTCACATCAAACTAGCCACAGAAGAGAACACAGTTCCCAGCACAGATATTTGGGTACTATAAATAATGTACTCTTTATTAATACAACATATTTTCCAAGTTATAAAAAGGGGCAAAAACGCTAGACTCTTTTTCTCTAGTCAACACTAGAAATTTCTTCTACGAAAAAAATTGAATTTCACAAAGGCTGATATGCCAAGCTTATTCTACTGAATTACGTGTTTTATATATGTTAAAGTGGCACTAAAATCAGGAGTTAAATCTTAAAATTTCATTCAAGTACATTAACTATTGCATGCTGACACTGTCCTTCCTGCTGGAGGGTGGTTACTTTTGTTACCCATGGTCCTAATGTGTGTTGTAAAGTAGTCACCGCTCCAAGATCGCTCCCGTGATGCACTACACGTTTAGTTAGCTAATTTGTATTGAAGTTATAGTGAGTGAGCTTGGAGCGGTGGCCAATTTAGAACACGCACAGGGACCATGGGGAACAAAAGTAGCCACCCTCCAGAAGGGAGGACAGTGTCAGCACCAATTCACAGATGATTTAAGTATCTACAGCTAAATGATTCACAGATAGGCTACATTTTTGTTATTAGTTAGGGTACATGAATGCATTTTTAAGAGTTTGGTGTCTCTTTAAATATACAAACTGTATATGTTATATGTTAACAAAGGTTAAAACCAAGTAACTGCAAAATGTAGTAAACCTGACAAAGGTCAACATCTGTTTTTTTAATCATATTAACAAAAATTTAACATGCATCATGACGATTTGGAAACTCTAGTATTAGCATCATTGGCTAAATGATGTGTGGAAACATCATTAGAGGCCATCAACTAGGTTTAAATATTCTAAATGTAAGTACCAAGCAACCCTTTTCTCCCTCTACTGTCTTTTATTCTCTATTCATCTTCTTTTGGTACCCAAACCTTCTTTTTATTTCACTTTTTGGCAATCTTTCCTTGCACTCTGATTTTTTTTCATTAAACCTTCTTGAAATGATCCCAATTAAAATCTCCTTTAACTCAGTAAACTTTCTTGTTACTCTAATAAATACTTCAAAATATATGTGATTGTTAGCTACTGTATTAGACCACTTTACACATGCAGTTTAATCATTTTCTGTTGTGGTCTCTTTTTATACTTATCATGGTTGAACATTATTGTCATTTAAAGACAGCAACACATGTTACATCTAACAGATTGTACAACCAAGCAGTAACAACAGCTATTTAGTACATGGGGCTACCAGGAGACCGTACAGGAGATTGTACGGTCAGATTGTAACACGTGAGGCCAACTTTAATTTACCTTATGAAGTGACGTATTATTCAATGAAGCAGATTCTGGAAAACAAAAAAACACAAAATTCACTCATTGAAATTTGAAAAGTTATATAACTAAAAGATGTGAATATTATTTATTTTGGAAGAATGCTTTGTTATGTGAGGGTTTCTTTTTTTTTTTTTGTGGTTATTGAATTGGTGCATTCCACTAAGAACATCCTGTGGAGTAGCATGGATCCATAATCTATAGAACACAAAATTAGTGTTGTTACCATTAGCAACCACTTAAGTTTTTACTTACATTAAAAAAATAAAACTTTTTTGATTGGTCACCATGGACCACAACTTCAATTTTCCTCTAATTGTTCACTCCAGTTTTAACAAGTTAGGCATGTGAACTTTAGAATGCTACATTTTACATGTAAACACACTTTACTGTGATTGTACTATATACCACATCTACCGGCCTCCCTCCATCCATATCTCTACTCACCCCCTCAAATCTCTACTCACCCCCTAGGAAAACTTAAGCAAGTGTTCCTCATTCATTTAACATTGAATGAAATGGGGGGAATTTACCAAAATTGGAACAGAAAGAATATGGAGAAGTTGCCCATTGGTTGCCATGGGCAACTCTGTTCTGCTCCAGATTTGATAAATCCCCCTCAATGTATTTGAAAGGGCAAAGAACCACAGATGTCTGCAAACTGCACTAAATTGAGTGGATCAGTAAATTATGCACTGAAAGAGTGGATTAGTATGGATTCAATGGAAATAACTTTTATCATTCATTCATCACAAGGAGAAGGTAAATATTGGAAAACCCATTTTAGCATTTTCCTTAACATTTTCTTTTATCTACCCTACAATGAAATGCATGCTTATGCCATAGTACGACACATACCTTCACAATCCACTGTTAATGCTGCCCATAAAAAGGTTTATCCAGAAGGTGTTGAGAGGTCAGCAGGCCGGTCCTTTCCGGACAGTCACGTGATCAGGAACTTGAGCATTTGTGTCAACCATCACTATGCTGAAAGTCCATCTGTGATTAGATCTGAGTTCCACCTGATAAATGGTACTTGACAGCTGGTAGATGTCCAAAACATAAACAAATGACAGGATTTCCTGATCTCAACAACTCCCTGTTTCCTTCGTCAAGTTAAAAGATCAGGTATTGACTTAGGTCCACAGAGATGAACATCCATAGACCAAAGGTCATCTAATGACAGACAGCCTCAGGACATCCACTGATTACCGGTGATGAAGGGAGCTTGTGCTATCTGTGCCTGTCCACTTGACACCTCCACAAAGCAGCAGCATCTGATCTCATCCGCATGGAGCTCCTGTAATGTCTTTAGACCCAGACTACTCCTCTCACACACCTAAACTTTTCCTGTCTGCACCTCTGACTTATTTCATAGCCAGCTCCTCCTTCGCTCTCTCTCTAAAAACTTTAACCCTGTGAGGAGAAACAGCCCAGCTGGCATGGCTTCACCCTGTGAAGTTACTTGTTAAAAGGAGGGGTGTGTCAGCCGGCAGACAGCTCAAGCACACAAGAAAGGAAGAGGGATTTGTGGGATTACCTGGGAGATGTACATTAGTGGAGGAAGTCACAAGCGCCTGACAGTCTGCAGGATGTAGACCTCAGGAAGGAATAAAGACTTCTATCACACACAATACCACATAAATAATACAGGTTCTTTTAATAACCCGAAAGTTACCTGATCAAGTCAGGTTACTGCTATCCACAACAATCCCTGACGCAATTTTGTAAACGTAAGGTTAAAAGAAACCTGTCATAGGAGAAATACATGGGCTATTACTTTTGACCCCTCCATTGAAAAATACTATTTGCTTGACTGTTGTGCTGTTGATTTGGCATGTATAGTTTATGAGTCACTGACCTAGAACAAGAATAAACAGAGGGAATTCTAGTTTTATTCCAACGTTCATTTGACACATGCTTATTCTGGGTTAGCGACCGAGGAAATATTATATCCAGACAGGGCAACTAACATGTTCAAAGGAAGGTAAGCAATGGCAACTGGCATAGTCCAGACAGGTGTAATTTGATTTTGAATCAAATGAAATACATTGTTCAAATTGAATTAAGTCCACCCAAATTGAAATAAATGTACTAGATGGACACTGATTAGATGGTCTGTTGGCCTCTTCTCTAAAGGACTCCAGTGGAAACCTTTCCCGCTTTAGTTCTATCTCTGTCCACTCCTCTAGCTGAGACCATTAGGCTATTATGCAGGAGAACATCAAGAACCCGTGTTGTTTCAGGAACTGCACAGCACTGGGTGCTATTGTACTGGGAAAAACAACTGAAATGAATAGCCTAGCACAGCCAGAATTCTGCATGCAATTATTAGGTCAGTGCAGTGCTATGTCTGGGGAACATAAGTGTGTACTACACACTTTCAGACCCAGCAAATGGAAGGTTCTATGCGAGCCTAAACATTGACATTGTTGACTTCCCATTCTGCAAATGCTAATTGTCTGGCTGGCAAGCCAGTTAGTATGCCTAGTTTGCATTCTAGTTACACTTCAATGCTGCACTTCAACTACTAAAGACAATGAACCAGCATGAAAGTCAGGCAAATAGCATTTTAGAAGGAGAGGTCAGCAGACTCTTCAGTACAGGTTTTGTTTAAAGGGTGTCATGCTCCCCACTAGATTCTCCATCTATTGTTTGACTTTCCTTATAGTAAGTCAGTACGGGAGAGACACACTGCTTTCCACCGATATAAGGTCTTATTACATAGGTGCTGTTTAAAGGAAGCATGCACTGAGAGAAACATGGAGGCTGCCATTGCTGACTTACTGTTCTGTAAATTATAGCTGTCTAGCTGGCATTAAATTGAGTCTTGAACCCAAAAAGTGTCAAGAAAGTCAATATAGAATGGAGAATATATCATCCACGAGATAGGGACTATACCGCCTATTCAGCGGTGCATAATACATATACGCGACTTGACTACATCTTTATAGACCACTACCACCTTGGGATTATACAGGATATAACTATTCTCACTGCCGCCCTCTCGGATCATGCTCCTGTGAGGGTTACATTGAGAATACCAGGAGACAGACGTCTACCTCCTGTATGGAGGTTAAACGAATCCCTATTGCGGGGTAATAAGATAAAAGCTGTTTTCACAAAAGAACTACAGTATTATTTGCTAAGTTCTCTGTAAATGCTTACCATACACACTGCTGTTCATTAGTATTCACAAACTAAAATTAAAGTCTGTCATTGAAATGAGACTTAATGGCCATGGCATAATGTAGAAAAGAGAATCAGCATTGCATGCTAATACCATTAATAAGTGACAAATATGAATTACACAGGTTCCGTTGCTTATTGGATAAAGGTAAGGTAATGACGGAATCTACACCGATAAGCCATGACATTATGACCACTGAGAGTGAAGTAAATAACATTGATTATCTTGTTACAATGGCACCTGGAAGTGGATGAGATACATTAGGCAGCAACTGAAAATGTTGTCCCTGAAGTAGATGTGTTAGAAGCAGAAAAAAAAGGGTATGTGTAAGGACTTGATTGACTTTGACAAGGGTCAAATTGTGATGTCTAGACAACTATGTCAGAGTAACTCCAAAACTGCAGCTCTTGTGGGATGTTTCCGGTCGGCAGTGGTTAGAACTTACCAAAAGTGATTCAAGGATTCATGGGTGGCCAAGATTCATTGATTCACGTGGGGTGAAGGCTGGCCCTTGTAGTCCAATCCAGTAGAAGAGCTACTGTAGATCAAATTGCTGAAAAAGTTAATGCTGGTTCTGGCAGAAAGGTGTCTGAACACTCAGTGCATCACAGTTTGTTGAGTAAAGGGCTGCATAGCCGCAGACCAGTCAGGCTGTCCATGCTGACCTGTTTACACCGCCAAAAGCGCCTATAATGGGCACATGAGCATCGGAACTGGACAATGGAGCAATGGAATAAGGTGGCCTGGTCTGATAAATTACATTTTCTTTTACATTATGTGGATGGCCAGGGGTGTGTGTGTCCCTTACCTAGAGCAAAGATGACACCAGGATGCACTATGAGAAGAAGGCAAGTCTGCGGAGGCAGTGTGATGTTTTGGGCAATGTTCTGCTGGGAAACCTTGGGTCCTGCCATTCATGTGGATATTACTTTGACACATATCACCTACCTAAACATTGTTGCTGACCAAGTACAGCCCTTTATGAAAATGGTATTCCCTGATGGCAGTGGCCTCTTTCAAGAGGATAATGTGCCCTCCACACCGCAAAAATGGTTCATATCTCCACTGGTTAATATCATCACCAGAAACTATGTAAAACCTTCTGGGGGGAATTCATATCTCCACTACCACAGCCGCCACCACCCAAGATGGATAAACAACATCACAAAAAGCCAGTTCTGCCGGCTCAAAAGGAACTGCAACAATTGTTCAGACTATACCACCGCAAGTCTCCTACTCTCCACATTTGATCAAGGATGCATACTCGACGTATCTTGAATCCGATTAACTCTAATTCACGAAGATTGATCGACCCCCAAGTGCACACAGTGGCAAAAACACAGCTAGGTTCATTACCACATTCAATAATAAGCACAAAGCTATTCAGAGTGTGATCTACAACAACTGGAATATTCTGTTGAAGGACCATAAATTAGGTCCCCTCTTACCCCCCACACCTTCCATCAATTTTAGGCAGAATAGAAACATCAACAATTTAGTAGCGCCCAGCAAATTACCCAAACAACTAAAAACAACCCAAACATTTTTTTTTATTTGACAACAGAGTTGGGACTTTCCGGTGTAAGAAACCCAGGTGCCTTATGTGCCAATTCATCCATCACGGTCAAACCGAGTTTAGCGATCACCTTCGTAATACCCACAAAATTAACCAATTTATTACCTGTGCCCATGATCATGTGGTTTATGGGCTAACATGTCCTTGTGGCATGATTTATGTTGGACGCACGATGCACCCCCCACATTAGAGAATCGGTGAACATAGGCGATTAATCGAGAAAGGAGACATCGAACATAGTGTCCCCCGACACTTTACATCCAAACACTATAAGAATACACAAGCCCTCCATGTTTTCGCCATCGAACACATTTCCACACAACTAACACCCTCTGAACGGTTTTGCCTTTTGTGCAAAAGGGAAACCTTTTGGATCTACAAATTGAATACACTAGCACCCAGTGTATGGCCTAAATGAGGAGATAGAAATCCATACCATCCTATAAGTCCAATACATGCGTGCATGTGTCAGTCCTCACACTAGTGCGATGTGGACCTATACATGTACATTGGAATGCACAGGGTCTGGCACATTGGTTGTGCACACACGTGTTCATATGGTAGTTGATCTGAGCTTATGGTTATATGAAAATGTTAGGTTTGTGTACGTGCACTGATATGATTTTATGAACTGACACGATTTATTTACAAAAACAACACACGACAGTGATAAAAGATCCAAAAGTAAACAATTTTCTGTCAATTTATATCTTTTACAATCTCTATATATTTATAATATAATTTATTTTAGTTCATTTAATTTATTAAATCTCATCAGATTTTATTATAATAAACCAAACTATCCTGTGCAGATGGCCTATAATTTTTTTTTTTTAAATAGCCACAATGCAGTTAGCATGCCAATCATTTTATTATTTTATTGTTTAACTGGCTTTTATTTATTAATTTTCACCTCTCTTGTCTTAATAGTTTTATTAATAAATGTTACGTTTTAACTCACGCTAGATTTTAGACATCCCGGCTTGACAGCCCCATACTACAACGCCTAACCGTGCCCCCCCCCTCAAGATTTCCGCCAATAGTGTCCAGACACGTCCTTTGGCTCTGCCCACCTGTCACATTTAGAGATGCCCTCATATTCCCGCTCGTTCTTAGATTTCTCCCTCGGCTTGAAAAAGAGGCACCAGCCTCGAAACGCGTAGCCCTCTCACAGGCCCTCTCACTCGACGACCTTTGAGCCTTCAGCTCCACGCTGATCATCACCAGCATTCTCCCACACACCGCTGACTGACAGCACTCGATACCGCAACAGAGCGGCTTCTCTCCCACGCAGCCGCAGAAGGCTCAGCCTGGCCAGCTGTGTCTTCTTTGCACTGTACCGCTTGAACCAGCGACCAATAGACTCTCTATATATAGTATATAGAGTATATATAGACTATAGTATATTGGTCCCTTCAGCCTTTCTCTCCAGGTTCCACACAGTCCCTCCTTACCGGTAGGCATCATCAAACAGTGAGCTAACTCAGGTTTCCCTACCATCTTTTTATATATATCTCTCTATATATATCACACTGTAAATTAAGTTTTTTGAGCGCTTCTTTTTCTGCTTTTTGCTTTGACACATACCACCTACCTAAACATTGTTGCTGACCAAGTACAGCCCTTTATGAAAATGGTATTCCCTAATGGCAGTGGCCTCTTTCAAGAGGATAATGTGTCCTCCACACTGCAAAAATGGTTCAAGACTCGTTTGAGGAACACAACAACAAGTTCGAGGTATTGACTTGGCCTTCAAATTCTCCAGATCTCAATCCATTCGAGCATCTGTGGGATGTGCTGAAAAAACAAATATGATCCATGGAGGCCCCACCTCATAACTTACAGGACTTAGAGGATCTGCTACTGATGACTTGGCGCCAGATACCACAGCATGCTTTCAGAGGTCAAGTGGAGTCCATGCCTCGATGACTCAGAGGTGTGTTGGCAGAAAAAGGGGGGCCTACTCACTATTAGGTAGTTGATCATAAAATTACGTCTGATCGGTGTAAGTGATCATAGAAACTGTATAACTTTCATATCCTTTCTATCCTTTCTCCTATCCTTTTGTTCCTATCCTATTATATACTATCTTCCTTTCCTCTATAGCACAATGTGTAAGTGCTACTTTCACTGGGGGAATCTGCCTTCATTCTGCCTTTTGTCTTAAATGTAACTAAACAGAGCATGCTCCAGCAGTAAATCCATTTTACAGCACACATGTTAGTCTTTTCCTACCTCCAGAACACACTGGTCTTTCTCCAGTGGAATCCCCCCTTCACCACCCACATTGGTTTATCTCCAGAGAGATTCCACCTCCAGGACACACTGGTCTTTCTCCAGCGAGATTCCGCCTCTAGCACACACACTGGTCTAATTCCTCCTCCAGCACACATGCTCGTCTTTCTCCAGTGAGATCCAACTTCCAGTATACACAATCTCCTGTTTATTCTTCAGAGATGCCTCACTGTGCAGTACCCACAACCCTGTCATACATATTGCAAATTAAACAACAGTCCATGTCCTCCTCACAGGTTTTTTTTTTTGCATGTGCTGGGGAATGGGTGCTGAAAGGTTAACACGTGCTGGGGTCTGGGTGCTGACAGGCTAACCTATGTGCTGCTGACACTATATGTTTTATATACCCTACCCACTATCTAGGATATGTGCATTAGCCAGTGGCCATTCCCCAACAAATGTATAATAATCAATGAATTTCCATTATATATGCGACAATCTCCCACATTGCTTTAAAATACTATACGAAATATTAATGTCGTCTCTACTGCCTCTATTTCAATCGTGATCTTACCTCCACATTCCCATTTTTAGCTTTAACATGGCAACAAAGCCCTGCCTCATTTCCCACTGTACCTGCTAATAACCTGCTTTACTTTTGGGTGTCCCTTTTTAACGTCCCCAATTCCACTGTTACACTCCTCTCTTTTCAATTTCAGTGTCCCTTCACCTTACACCTTCAAAGTTTGTTGCGCTGCTAAATCATTTTCTGCCAGTTCTACTGTCCTAGAATAACCTGCTTTTGATTTGAGAGAGCCCGGTTCCTGATATTACTTTACCTCTGTTCTACTTTTGTAAAACCCTCTGTGTGAAGAGCATGGCTTCTATGCTGCAGCCTTATAAATAGTAGTTTTTGTGAATGCATGCCAAATGCATCATATGTACACTTTCCCACTCCTGTCATTCCCCTGTATGGCTATGACCATATTTTATTAGCTGCAAATTTGGAAATACCAGTAACTACCATTTTTGAGTGATAGGGATAACTGTACTGCCCAATTGTCATACCCTTTGAACTCCTCTCCTGCATCTTCTGCCTGTTATCACACACACATACTGCATGTTTCTACACCCTCGGCACTCTTCTCCGGCACATACTGCCCACTATCATACCCTCCACACTCATCTCCTACACATACTGCCAGCTGTTATTCCCTTCACACTCCTCGCACATATTGCATGCTGCCTTCCCTTCTGCGGTCCTCTTCTGCACATATTGCATGCTGTCATACCCTCCACTCTTTTCTCAGCTTATACTGCCTGGCATCATACTCGCTGCATATAATGCCCTCCTCTCTGTATATACCATAATACACACTGTTATACCCTCTGCACTTCTCTTCTTCCTATACTGCCCCTGGTCATAGCATTCATACTCCTTCCCTGCACATTTTGCCTGCTGTCATAAGCACACTTATCTGCTGCCTGCTAAAACACTTTAAAAGATAGATAAAACGCTAACATTCAGGTGATACAGATGGATACATTCCTGCAAGTGTGTCGGGGGTAAGATAAATTCTATTGAAGAATTTGTAATGGATGAGGTAGTCCCTAGCAGGAACTAAAAGAATGAAGTCTCACATATCAGTCCATTCCTCGCCTTGTACATCTGGAACAAGCCTCAGCCTTATTTCTTGATGTTTAGACCAAATTGAGCTATAATGGTGCGGAGCTCGAGATAGATCAAAGATTTAAAGGAATTGCACAGCTTGGACTCAAGTAAAACGAGCCTGCACCATTGCCCTAAAATAGGTTCAAGGATTATTTGACTTCAGCACAGTTAAATTGTTTTCAGTTCTTTGACTAATGTTACATGTTGGCCAGAGTTGCCCTATAATGTAGATCTGGCTTACTTTCCCATGAAGTTATGATCAGGGATCTGGCCTTCAGGGTTTTCAGGTATGTTGCAGTTCTTTCTTTGACAAAGCTAGTAACAAGCTGGAGATGAGGAGGTTATTGTGTTGGGCATAACAATTTGGATACGCTGCCCCAGCCTGTATGCATGTCCCTGGGTGGTAGCCTGGGATCAGACCACACACAGACTACAAGTCAGTCACCTAATTACATGCTCTATGTTCATGAAATACCAGGCTATAGAACCACAGAGACTCAGCATGTGCTAATGAGCTGACTGGACGCACATTACTCTGAATTATCGAGGATGCCGGGGAGTGGAATTACAGGCGGCAAAACAGCACACAACAACCAAGATAAAACATACATTTTTACATATTTTCTAAATCAAAGAAACATGAAAGAAACTAGAATATTGGCAAAAATATGGCTGTGGCACTTTATTTATCAGAAATACATTAAATAACTTCATAAACAAAACTCGTTTAAACAGTACTTAATACAATTGCTCAGTAATCAAGACTGAGAATCCCTGGATCTTCCTTAGGAACCAGCAACCAGGGCCAGAACGGTATAGAACAAGCCCAAGGCAGTCTTCTGTCCTCCATATACATGAGAGAGGTATTTCCTATTAAAGAGAAAGAGAGGTGACCCAGAGGGGCCACTGCAAACCCATGGGAGTGGAGAGCACCCATCATTTGTGCACATAACTTTCACAAGAATGCTGAAGAGCATATTTGATTTGGGTGGGGCCTATCCTAAATCTTTCATTAGAATATCTGTGCAACTGAGCTCCATAAAGTCAAATTAGTTAATGGATAAACATAGTGTTAGATGCTAGTTTAAAGAAAACCTGTATTGATGTAAATATGTAAGCTACCTTTGCTGTTTTCATTCTTTATTTATTGCAAAACAAGAAAGCAGGAGAGAAAAACCACAACATGCAAAATATGAAATGAGCATTTGAAATGATGCAGGTCATATTGTATCCTGGTTACTCTTGGAATAACAATTAACAGTCAGCCAGCTGAATGACTATGTATTTACGTAATACACCATGATGTTTCCAAATGAGGTTTGTCTTTGCTGCATTTGATCCATCTTTTATGTTATTGTAAATACCTAATACAAAAGTATGAAATGGGCAGAGGTTAGTTTAGTAAAGGAGTGAAAGGAAATTATTTTTGTATTCCTTGATTTGTGAGAAAAAAGACTGGTCAGAGGTGTAAACAAAGTTACAGGAGGAAATGGAGTGCTTGCAGGGAGAGTGGAGATTGAGAAGCAGAGAGAATGAATGTAAGATAGGAGGGGTAAGTGGGCAAATGGAGTGAGTTTTTCTGTCTGAAACAGGGAGGAAGTGGGAGGGAGGAGGAAGGGAAAATAGGGGAAGGAGAAAAGATAAACTAATAACTAATGATAGATCTAAAGTCATTCTGGTTCTTAGTATGCTAACCAGAGGAGGTTCTATGTGGTAGTGGGACACCAAGCAAGAAAGGGACAGCATAAAAATGTTTTGGACAATATAAATCTGGACAATCAAAATCTGGACAATATAAAAAATTAGTAAACAAGGGTCTCGGGAGTCCTTCTGACTCTGACCCTGTGGTGGTTATATATAGGCAGTGTAAAGCATTAGAAAAATGCATAGGACTGCATTCATTGAGGGTAATAATGAGCCCTCTGTGTGTGAATAATATTGATAAAAGGGGAACTCAAAAAGACAACTCTGTAAAAATCTCCAGATAATATTCAAAAACTGTGCAAACATTGAGCAAATAAATATGAAACACAACTTAAATTATCAAACCAAACAATATCAACGATAGGTAAAGCTATGTAACCACAACTACACAGTTGCCCCTACCCAGGTCTATAGGTTTATCTCCCTATTCCCCCATAAAGTAGACTAACTCCTTATATAGATGATTTCACAATTTATATGTCTTGAAGGGAGTGAGCTGACTAAGAAAAACTTGATAGCACAGCTTTCACACAGCAGATGCATAGCTGTCACACGTCACTAAGCCCTGTGTCTAGCGCGTCACTAAGCCCTGCGTCCAGCGCGTCACTAAGCACTGCGTCCAGTGTGTCACTAAGCCCTGAGTCCAGCGCATCACTAAGCCCTGAGTCCAGCGGGTTATGAAGCCCTGCGCCCAGCGGTTCACGAAGCCATGAGTCCATCGGTTCATGAAACCCTGCATCCTACGTCCAGTGCGTCACTAAGCCCTGCGTCCAGCATGTCACTAAGCCCTGAGTCCATCAGGTCAGTAAGCCCTGAGTCCATCGGGTCAGTAAGCCCTGAGTCCATAGGGTCACTAAGCCCTGCGTCCAGCACGTCAATAAGCCCTGCCTCCAGCGGGTCACTAAGCCCTGTGTCCATTGGGTCCCTAAGCCCTGCTTCCAGCGGGTCACTAAGCCCTGAGTCCAGCGCGTCACTAATCCCAGAGTCCAGCGGGTCACTAAGCCCTGTGTCCAGCGTGTCACTAAGCCCTGCGTCCAGCGGGTCACTAAGCCCTGAATCCATTGCGTCACTAATCCCAGAATCCAGCATGTCACTAAGCCCTGCATCCAGCGCATCACTAAGTCCTGCCTCCATCGGGTCAGTAAGGCCTGAGTCCAGATGGTCACTAAGCCCTGTGTCCAGCGGGTCACTAAGAGTCCAGCGCGGCGCTAAACCCTGCGTCCAGGGTGTCACTCAGCCCTGAGTCCAGCGGGTTACTCAACCCTGCGTCCAGCGTGTCAGTAAGCCCTGCGTCCAGTGGGTCTCTAAGCCCTGCGTCCAGCGTGTCACTAAGAGTCCAGCGCGTCACTAAGCCCTGCGTCCAGCTCGTCACTCAGTCCTGCGTCCAGCGCACCAGTCAGCCATGAGTCCAGCGCGTTGCTAATCCCTGCATCCAGCGGGTCGCTAAGCCCTGAGTCCAGCGGGTCGCTAATCCCTGAGTCCAGCGGGTCGCTAATCCCCGAGTCCAGTGGGTCGCTAATCCATGCGTCCATCGGGTCGCTAATCCCAGGAGACACTAGGAATGCTTCGTTAGTAGGATTAAACCCAACAAAAGTGAAATGTTTAATGCAATGGGTGGCAAGGGTAAAGTAGTGAGTTGCTTTCTATCTATGCCTGGCACATTTCACACATCAGTGAGGCAGAGTACTTTAATATGCATGATGCAGCAGCAAAGCATTCAACAACCAGAAACATGCTGGACAGCAGACAAGTGCTTGGAGGAAGCCAACATTTAGAGATTTAAATTAGAGGTGCCAACGCTGCTGACGGCTATCCCGGGCTCCACTGTCTTTCTTATGGACTGGAACAGCGTGTGTGATGCAGGGAGATCTGCTTACTGTTTATATACAGTGGATATTATATATACTGTATATGTATATATATTTTTCTTGAGAAAGACAAGCATTCTATTTGTAAGGTAAATGTCAGGGCGCTCATTCACAAAAATAATACAAATCCAAAGTAAAAACGAAGGTACTCACAGGTCTTGCAGTGGAGGTAAGTCAAAGCAAGAGCAATTTATTGTCAACATTGTGATGGAGCTCAGTCCATCTTTATTAAGATGCACTGATAAAGATTGTCTTACTAAAAACGGACTGAGGTCCATCAAAATGTTGACAATAAAATGCTGATGCTTTGACTTACCTCCGGTACAAGACCCTTAAATGCAGTTGAGTAGAGAGTACACATTTTTGTAAACAATGTGTACTGTCCCTTTGAGAAAAAAAAACAGTATGGGGTCCTCAAAATATATTGCCGGACCCTTATCAGGGCATGCGGTCTGGTTGGCCAGGAAAAAGATGGGGATAAGTGTTTAATTCCCAAATCCTGTCCCCCAAAAGGGATGTGGGGTCTGTGGTGGTGGGCTTATTGGAATTTGGAAGCCCCTTTTAGAATAAGGGGGCCCCCAGATATCCATCCTTACCTCCTATGTGAATGAGTACAGGGTACATAGTACCCCTTGTTACACATCCACAAATTCAAATAGTAAATAAAAACAGACACCATAGGAAAAGTCCTTTATTTATCATGGTATACTACAAACCCTCTAACATTTTAGCCTAGGTGACCAGGGGTGCCCCAGGTCTTTTAGAAATGCCACAGATATACACCACATGAGGAATACATTATTTTCAATGAGTTGACTGACTTATGGAGTTTTAATTGTAAGAAAGAGCACTAAAGCACAGCCATTGTGTAGCCCTCTCAAGCAGAAGATCTGTATGTAGAAAAACAAGGCTATTAAACAATAATACACAGTGATAAAATGATTTACATTAAGCTGATGTCTGAAAAAACAATGACATGGGAATAACAGTAGGTATTCTCTCTCTTTCAGAGGTCAGTGAGAACAAGTTGGGAACTGGTAGAGTGAAATCAGGCCAAGGCACTACCTGTTCCTCCCTGCTCTGAAAATATTATGCTCCTGTACTTGGCATATTACATAAGAGGGGTTACCGCCCGGGCTAATTATCTATACCTCTGGCAGATTTATTGATAATAATTAATCCCCCTTCTGTCCGCCCGCTTCTAGCTACCTCAGGGGAGGGCAGGACTACAAAGCAGGGGTATTGTGTGTACCAAGAAGCAAAAAGTCTATAATCTTTTCCAGGGAAAGATGAAAGCATATGCCCAAGCTTGAGATAAGAATATATATTGTGTATTGCAAAATACAGCAGCACTTTATGTAAAATAACATTTCGGGGATCGGGTAATCTGGTTTAGGCAGTGCTGTGTGTGAGAAGAGCCAGGGCACATGCTACAAGACAAGACTCTACCTGTCTCTTGGCTCTAATGCCTGATCACATGTGACATGTCTTTGATTGTTTTATACAAGTACAGTATGTCAAAATCTATGAGCATTTTGATATTATTGTATTTGGGTTGCAAGAGAAACAATTAGAGATCCTGTATATGTTTGTCCTTGGTTTTGGCTTTGATCTGGCCTGCCTTTCATTTAACTCTTTTCCTAGAGCGCATATCCTGTGTATATATATTTACTTATATATGTACTTATTGTTCCACCCCCAGAGCCTCCAGCCACATCGTTCCAGTCAATTTAAAAAATACATGGTCTTCTGAAATTTAACAACATGATTGACAACTGCTGCCTGGCTGTGACCGGTCCTCTGTTTTCCACTGCGCCTGCATCCTTTGTTGCTGTGCAAATACATCAGAACTGATGCTGGGCCACCAGACCTCCTCCTTAAGCTCCCTGCCCAAATAAAAAAAACCCCCTGTGCAGGTGTCCTAGGAGCTGCAGGAGACTGTGCTGCTGAACTGGCTGGCTTTTAGAGTCGGGTACCCAGCATTGAAAATAAACGTGTAGTGGACCGGGTTGCCACCTTCTTCAGTAAGCAAACAAACAAAAGCTTAAACTCCTCTGCCTGCATAATTGCCTAACTAAAATTAAAAACAGATATCTGGATTAGGGGGCATAATGGCAGGGTTATATTTGTGTAGGGGTCTGCTTTTTGGTTTGCTGGGTCTATGTGAGCGCTGGGCAACCATCTTGTTTTGCAAGTGCCCATAAAAAGCCTCAAATAATCTGCATAACTGATTGACTAACTTCCTTAAACACTATATTCTAGGACCTGGGGCACAGTAATAATGAGGCACATTTTCAAGGTCAGTTACTCGCTTCTGGACTGCACGATTGGTGAAAATGCTGTTTGCTAGGATTTGAGTGGGCAACCATCTTGTTTTGCAAGTGAACCAGAAAAGCCAAAAAGCAAAAATAATCTGACAAACTGACTGACAAAAAAATTAAAACACTATATCCTGGGGCACAGTAAGAATTGTATAATTTATGTTGGGGCTCTGGTGGTTAGTCACATACTTCTTTACTGTTAAAATGCTGGGATGAACCAGAACAGCCATAAATAATATGACTAACTGAGTGACTATTAACTGACTATTAACTGAAAAACTATATTCTAGGGCACAGTAAAAAATGATACCATTTGGGGTCACTATCACACAATATTGTGTGGGAACATTAGTGGTAAGCATGATAATGTTAGTGGTTAGCACGGTAAAATCAATTTGGGGTCACTAAGTTGCGCACTGTATAGAACATTCTAGAATGGTCTTTTTATCACCCACAAAGCCACACCCTGCAATAATGTCTGGGTGCTTTACCTAGTAACTATTTGTTATTTACAATAACAGGCCCAAAGAACAATGCAGCACCACCTTCTGTTTGCAAAATAATTAAACAAACTAACATTCACAATGTTGCCTGTTCAATAGACTTAAATGATAATTTTCAATTTTTGTAAGTGTTTTCTGCATATATTTATCCTCTCTAGGTATTACAACCTCAAAACAGCAATGTCCTCCAGCGAGCATAGCAGCATTGACCCATTCCCGAAGCCATCCCCAAGTCAATGATAAAGCAATGTCCTCCAGCAGCATTGCCCCTTTCCTCATGCCATTACAAAGTCAACCTACACCAAGCAGGATGCAACCCAGTAATTTCTACCAGCAGCAGTTCCCCAAACCTGATGCCATCCCCTGGTCAATGTTCCCCAATTAAGATGTAACGCAGATGTATGTCTTCCATTTCAGAAGTGAACAGCATGGGCCCTATGATAAAGCAGTTAAGCATAACAATTTTTCTTAAATGAAGGCCAAAACTTTGTCACACCTTATAGCCTTGTGATACAAATTTTCTTTTCTTTGTTTTATTACTGGCTGATCGCCAAACCCAAGTGCCATCATCAGGTCAGCAGGCAGCAAGTCAAACACAACACAGAGAAAAGCCCTTCCCCATCTAGACCTAGTCTCAGGAGAGATCCTAACATTTTCCAAACACTTGCTGCTACACTTGTACTGGTGTATGTCACCCACGAGTCTAAAAAGTAAAGGGGTGCACCAAAAGAAACAAAATGTATAATTGGTTCAGAAAAAAGATAACAAGCCACTAAAAAAATTGGTTGGATCAGGATCAGATCCTGCTCAGCATTATGCCTGCATAAAATCTCATTCAAGTTTGGTAGGTGGCTGAACATGCAAGAGTGAAAAATTGAAAGAGTTTTACCCCATGTGTGGCGCTCATTAGGTATAAAGTGGTGAGTGAAGAAGGGGTGGACTTCTGTAACTCACCGTGTAGATAATGGAGAACGGCTCTCAGCGATGAAGGTGCTGCCAGTGTCGTGCCTGGGCGGAGGGCCGTGGGGTGGTCCTCAGGGTGATTGCTGACACAGGTGTCCTCTGGTGGCAGGTGCTGTCGAGCGGTGGAGCGATGTGTTGTCCTGGAAGGGGGGACTGGAGGACAGTGGAGATGCCGGTGTCACAAAGTACACAGCCGCAGTGAAGATGGACTCACTAGCTGCCCGACGGAACTGTGTCCTACAGGGGCTTACTGGTGAAGCCTGTAGTGCGGGTGTTGCGGCGCGAGCCGTGAAGAGTGGGTCCGAGGTTGATGTACCGGGGGGTGGAGCCCGATGTCCAGGAGCGGTTTTCTCGAGCGATGTCCGTAGAAAGGTGGAGTGTTGGAGACACTCAGAAGATTCGTTAAGACCGGGTTGGGCTGGCGGCGACGTGTTTCGAAGGTGAAACCTTCTTTTTCAAGCCGGTGTCACATCTCGCTGGTATGTCACCCACGAGTCTAAAAAGTAAAGGGGTGCACCAAAAGAAACAAAATGTATAATTGGTTCAGAAAAAAGATAACAAGCCACTAAAAAAATTGGTTGGATCAGGATCAGATCCTGCTCAGCATTATGCCTGCATGAAATCTCATTCAAATTTGGTAGGTGGCTGAACATGCAAGAGTGAGGATGTGATCCATTCTGAATATAACAAACCTAGAAATATACATTTAAACAAACAGTATTAAAGGTTATCTTTTGTCCTTCCACAAATGATGAGTCTTTAATTTCTTCCCAAGATGAGTTTTGTACATTCTGTTAATTTATAGGCAATTATGCCTTCACTTTCTTTAAGATAAGCGCCTGTTGATGCACAATCAGATAGGCTTTCTCTATCTGCAGAATCATGTTCCACTTCATATGATTCAACTTCAACATCTACCTGTAAGCCATTTGTGACACCAGATTGTTTGCTTGTACAAACTGCTAAATTATACTTTAGGAAAGTGCACCCTATCCAGCTATCATCAGATGCTGCTAATGTGTTATCGTTCCAAGGGCAAAAAGTCTAATTAATGTTAACCTGAAAAATAAGCAAAAAGGAGAAAGTGCATAAAAACAACAAGATTGTAAGAGGCTAATATCATAATGTGGATTGGTAAACTAGACCTTTGCTTACAGAGGGAAGATTGAATCTGCTTATGCTTTATGTAACCCCGATATAAATCATGGTCATTTTCTGGAGCATGTTTTGCTTCTTAGCAAAAGCATGTAAAAGAGGTTAGCGCCATAAGTACTAAAAGAAAGGCACATCACTCCAATAGTAGAGGAAGAAGTAGTCTGGTAACATTGTTAAGCAAGACTTTAGTTAGAAGAATGTTGTGCAATTCTGTATACACGTGGTGCCATACTGACGTTCTTAATTTGATGATTAGTGATGCCATACAGTATGCCACTCCTGCTAAATCATTCTTTGGACTCTTAGAAACAAACATCTGTCCTACAAATGCTTTTCTGTTTGGACTGAACTGGTCTGCTCTTAGAGTCATGGCAATTAAAAGCTGGTCGAGCAAACCAAGAGCACTGTATACCATCTTTGGTTCCACTGTTGACCTATCAAAGAAACTGTATATCATTCTACTGTACTGCTTGGAACAGATTGCTGGATCCCCTAGATTTAATAGTAAAACTGTGAGGGTGGCCAAAAATCTGCTTCATTCTTAGACAAGACATGAAACCTTACTTATCTCATTCCTGCTTTTGCAAATCTTTGATATTGTTGGTCAAGTTTCAGAGTTCAAAAAAACTTCTTTAAACTTAAATCCAAAAATCAGGCAATCGCCCCAGTCCCAAGGCCCCCTCCCCATAGAGCCATAGGATAGTCCTTTAAGATGTCAGCAAGCAGTAGCATGAAGGGTAAGAAAGCCAGTAATAACTACATCCCAAAGATATTACAAAGGGGTTAAAGGTTCAGATTTTAGCTAAAAATGTTGTGGGTACAGAGTTGAAGAGCACAATAACTCTTCTAAAGTCTACATAACTTATGTCAACATCTAGAGGACTGGGTATTACAATGGTTGCAGCTCTGTAGCATTGATCATCATCCTCCTCAAAATACTTACCAACACTTGCTTGCACAATTTCTTGAGCTAGCAATGATTGTAGAAATTTCAGTTCTGTTATGCTTGGGCACAGGACTGTAAACATTCGGTAGCGCTGCAGCTAAATCAGGAGAAAAAGAAAAGGTAAATATGCTGCAGAAAGGGTTAATGTATTGTTAGTGATTAGTTTGGTTAGTTTTAGAATAGTTTCAGCATAGTAATATAGATTGCCTAGTGTTAGAGTCAGCATAGTATCAGCATTCTGATCACATGGCTTTGTTTGTCAACAAAACCATTGATCACTATGCCAGTGACAGGTGTGACATACCAATAAAACTACTGTTCCTCTTGTCTCTGCTGACACTAAAATTATATGGCTTTGCTGAAATGACATGTCGGCACTGACGTAAGGAAAAGATGGCGTCTGCGCATTCGCAAAAATTTGCACTATGAAAAACTGAAAAACACGCCCTAGTGCGCAGGCACGTGCAACCAGAAGTGCGCAGGGAAGATGAGCAAACGTTCGTCGCACAGGAAGTGACATCTCACCTTAATGAATGGCCCTATATAAATGGGCCTGCCTGTTGCCTCAGTGCTGATGGCCTTCAGCTTGTTCCCTGAACCTGCTACCTGTGGATTGCGTGTTATCTTGCTCTTTGACCTGGATCTGGATTGTTTGACTTCCTCTCTGCCTGCCCTTTGACCCTCGTCCTGTTTCCTGGAATTCCTCTTGCCTGTCGCCTTTGTACTTCGCTGCCCAGCTGGTTCTGACCTCGGCTTCCTCGACCACGCTCCTGACTCATGATTCTGCCACCACGCTGCTCACCCGGTTTTGACCTCAGCTACGTTGACCACTCTACTTACTACTGTACATCTCCAGCACGGTGCCCGGTCTCCCTATTGGCACTCGTGCTTCTCGCAGTCCTACCACACATTGTCTCCACCTCCAGGGGGTGCAGGACGTGAAACGCAAGAGAGGCCTCCTCTTCCACCGGTCTCCTGCCAGGTACGTGATAACTGACAAGGCAGGCCAAGCAATGTGATCCGGCCGCTGTGAGGAGGGAGCTGCAGAACAAGGAGGCACTGAAGACAGCCCTGCAGGCACATCATGGGGCCTCGGACGGCACTGAGGAGGACCCAGCAAACAGAAAACACATAGGAAACAGATGAAGACAGAAGACCAGCCAGAAGAGGTAAGGGTAAATAATTCATTAAAATCATTATTATTTGTAGCCTAATGTTGTATAAAATACTGTTGCAGAATGGCACCCTCTATAGAGGACTACAAATCTCAGCAGTACTTTATACAGAAATGCTATTGTTATATAAAGTATTGCTGGGATGTGTAGTCCTCTATAGCCTGTGCCATTCTGCATTGCTGTAAATATTAGGGATGCACCGATATATCGGCCACCAAAAGATATCGGGCGGAAATGGCATTTTTGGCTAAATGCCAAAAGTGCAATTTGTCTGCTGATACAGCAGCGCATCCGTGCTTTCTTTCCTCCCCGCTGGGCACTGCTCTGTGTCCCAGCTGGGAGGAGAGAAAGTGACAGCCGGCCGAGCGCTGCGGGAGGAGAGCGCTGTTTTTGTGTTTTTTTTTTGGGGGGGGGGCCCAAAACAAAATCTTGCACCAAGGCCCTTTGTTCCTTAGGTCCGCCACTAGTGATTGCCACAGCAGTGCTATGGGGATCACATGGTTTTGTTGATAAAAAAAGTTAGGGCTAATGTTATAGTTAATATAGTTAGCATTAGGGTTAGCACTAGGGATAGGGTTATCGTTTTATGGCACAAGATCAGTTCCAGGATAGTTTAATGAGCCTCCGTAATTTAAAACCCATTTGGACAAAAGGTAACATTTCTGTTAAATATCCTTAAGTGAAAAATACTAATTTTGCTATTTCTCTAGTTAAGATTCAGTCTGTGGTAGGAACAGGCTGAGACTTGGAGCTGACCAGTCCAGTCGACAGCCAAGAGGCTAAAGATTTGTTTTACCATATTGTGTTCTAATAACACCTACGAGAATGTACCTTGATGTTTATTTTGTTCTGCGGTTACATTTTATAAATATAGAGTGTGTGTGTATATATATATATATATATA
>NW_017307132.1:243332-250357 GCF_000935625.1 Nanorana parkeri | reverse complement strand
CCACTGCATTGCTGTCAGAGCTGGAATGGTGTTGTTCCTCAAAGGCGTCACCAATCTGAAGGACTTTTGCAGTGTTGGTAAGTTTCCAGTTATAGTGCCTGTGAACCCTTTCATTGTAAAACAGCCCATACAGTTTTAAATAGTTATACAAGGCAAAACACTTTAACAAAAAAAAAGGTAAATACTGGTTTTTAGATAGGTAAGTCTCATGTGACCGCTATTGTTAGCTGCATCACGGTCGTGGAGGGGTGGAGTCCTTGTGACAATTGGCCAATGTGCAAATGTCATTATATCCCAGCTGCTGTCACTCAAACAGAGCAGGGCTGGGCAAAGTGTGTGTGTGGGGGGGGGGGGGCATAGCATCAGCAGTCCAACTGCAGTATAGGCATGCTGTGCCTGGGCATAGTGTCCTGTGTAGAAGGCAGAAACCGATGCACACTGTTCCCTCCCGCGGGGGCGGGAAAGAATGCTGTGGGCATGGTAGACTGCCGAGTAGAAGGCAGATACTCAAAGGGACCATGCTAGGGCAGCTGTGTTTCTGTGCGTGCCATGGTCAGATTAAAATAGGAAAGCACGGGGGCTGGCCGAATCACAGGGCATTTTATAGCAAAGGAAAGAATACAAGGCTACTTTCTCAAAGTACATAACACAGACACATATCTAAAATATTACATTTTGCAGTATCATACACTTTAAGCCATACCATGTGCATCACAGCAGCAAGCAAAATTTCTATATATTGACTATTTCAAAGGCCCGTATATACAGTATATACAAGGGTAATACAAAACAATATAGACAGCTTTTATTTTCTGCCTTACAATATCAGTTGGTAAAGTTATGTTTTAAATCTCCAAATAGTTACCACGTATTTGTCATTAAACTGGTTGGTTCCTTTGCGATAGCCTCTCGTCATTATGATGATGATAACAATGATTATTGGTGACTATGAATGTACCTGCCATATCAAGCCTTGGCAAGTTTATTTCACCGATAACAAACAACAGTTGTGTTGTGGCTCTTTGATCCCAGCTTGCCGGATTATATTTTCTTCTCATTGCTATAAGCAGTAGGTTTTATAAATCATCTTTATAAAATAATAGTATGATCCTCTTGGAAATACTTATTAGCCATTGGGATAGTTGAGGTCTTCTTTTATATTAGGTAAGATGAGAGCGTGGGTTGAGGTGGGGAGCCCTTTGACTATTTTATTATATCTTTTGAGGCTTCTGTGAGGCTTTTTTTCTGTTGCCACTTTTGTGTCTACAGTTTATAATCTTATATAGATGAATTCTTCCATATCTGTGTTTCATGGTACTTCACAAAATATCTAAGAAAAATCCAAAACAAATATATTAAAATAATACCTAAATACCCTATACAAACAGGGTATTATGTATAGAATATGTATATTTTTGTAGAGAGTATTTACTGTATATTACTTAGATATATTATTTTAAGATTTTTCTTAGATGTTTTAGACAAATAAAGACTTTTGCTATATATTATGCACAGCCTTTCCTAAAGACCCCTTTTTTTTCAGCTCATGATAGTATGTTTATGGGTCTAGTTTAAGGACTGTGCATTATACTATCAGCGATTATTTGAGGTTGTTGTATGGCACAAATAGACTCTCATTACCTAATCAATTAACCCTGTCTGTGCTGTGCTGGCAGATCTCATTATCAGTTGTAAACTAGATTTGAATAATGTCTGTCCTAACAAAGTGTTAAAGATCTAGAAGCATTGTATGTAAATGAGGGGAAGCTCAAAGTGTCCTTAGGCTGGGTTCACACCTAGGCGTATCGAATATGCGAGTTTGTCGCGCATTTCGGGGCGCACGTTTTTACCGCGATTCATGGTAAAAAAAACACTCGACAAACGCACGTTTCCGAGGGCTACCTGGCTGTATCCCAATGGATACGCGAGGCAAATAAGCCCCAAAGAAGCTCCTGTACTTCTTTGGGCGTAGGGCGTTTTGCAGTGCGTTCCTATATGCTGTAAAACGCCCAGGTGGGAACCATGCCCATAGGCAATCATTGGTTTTCACATGTTGAGCATTTTACAGAGTGTAGGAACGCGCTGTAAAACTCCCAGGTGTGAACCAGGCCTAAGTCTTTCTATGGGGCCAGACAGAGATTCCTGTCACTTCAAAATTGTAGAGATAAGCTTGCAGTCTGTCCAAAATGCTGCTCAACAGAAACATCTAAAAGGTGCAAAATACTGTTTAAAAAAAATATTTTAGATATGCGGTCTGAATAGGAACACGAAGCAAAGATATTTTTGTTTCCTCAAATTTAATTGCAAAAGTGGAAATATAGTTTAAGCACCTCTGCATTGCAACCCATGAAAGGGTCACCTTCTAGTGCCCTAGTAGGTCTTGATCTGCTGCCCCAGCAGTTTTATTAAAGCCCATACTTACCTGCCTCTGTTCTGTCCAGGTCTTTGCCGATTTGGTGAGGGAGGAGATAAAAGCAATTAAGGGTAAGTGTTTTATAACTGTATTTACCATTTAATTGTTGCAAAAATGTGTTAACTTGGGGATTGACAAATGACGTAGTGTTTATGGTTGGAACCACGAGGTAGGAGATAAGGGCCAACTAAGGGCAAGTGTATTATTAGTGTTTTTATCCTTTAATTGTTGCAAAAAAATTGTTAACTTGAGAACAGACAAATGGCATAGTGTTTATAGTTGTATCCATGGTAACGAACCATTGTTTTTACACCATACATCAGATAGCAAGTAGCTTTGTCATCATCTTGGGTTGAGGCCTCTTTTTGAACGGGCAGAACAGCTAATAAGTGTGTAGCTAGGGGTATAAATCAGAAAGGTTACATATTCAAGAGTGATGATTAAGGGACCAAAAGTGGTTATTATAAAATTTCAACACACATTCCTTGCTGGACTTTCAGAGCCTTACTGAAACAATTTCCATTTAGTTTAGTTGGTGCCTGGGTGTTTCCATTCTGATATCTGATGTGTGCAATATTCTGAGGTAAATGAATGAAGCATGACCTGAAGGGTCAAATTAAGTGTACTGGGCAGAATGATCACGGATTATATTCATACATATTTTTCATCAAATGTACAATCTATATTAAAGCTGGATAAAAGCAAACAAACAAAAAAAGATTCCATTGTCCACCCAGCTCCACTTAGCAATGAAGCCTTTAAAACCCTACAACACTACTCTACCCAACAGCGCTCTCTCTCCGCTGCTTTGCATGATAGAGCCGCAGTCCAACTCTTCTATATAATGCCAATACAGGATACTTTAAACCTTTTTGCAGTACATACCAGTGTAAAAAAAATAAGTGTTTCTCAAATGTATTATTTTAAATGCATCCTGGTTGCATTAAAGTAATAAAAAGGGATGGTTTAACTGGGCTTTAAAAAATACTTATAAAATCCTGAATCCTCATGCATGACATTCTCAGTGACACCTCTTAATTCTAGGTAGGTATGTCCCTCATTTGGATGCTTAAATAGTTTAGAGATAGGAACCAAACTTATCAGAGGTGCCTTGATGTGGCAGTGTGGCTTCCTCATGTATTTGTAAATGGTCCCATGTGCACCTTTTGTTTTTGTTTAGAGTGGCTGCAATTGTTACTTCTTCCAGTGGTGAAGACCCATGATTGTTTTGCTGCTTTCCACTGGAGGCCTGTTTTCGGGTAAAGGGGAATTAATCTTAGGAGGTGCTTTATTTTTTGCTACTTGAATTTGTGGCTTTTGAACTTTTTTCAGCACCAAAAACGTAATATTTCCATCACTGAAGCATATTGCACTGACCACCTCACCGCCAAAAATGGCTATTTATTGTAGCTCACGGAAATCCTTACCACTAGCTCATTTTCCCTATTCATTGTCTGAGGTTTGTTTAAAAACTGCCCATTATTTTTTTTTTTAAAAGGTGTCATATTTATGAATATTTTCAGTTGAAAGCAAAACAGTGTAAGAATAAAGTTGGACATTGAAGCAATATGCCCAATATTCTTAGGTCTTGTAAAAAATATATTTTTTATGCAATCTAGACAAAAGTCATAACAAAACGCATTTTTTTCTACTTTTAGCAGAATTCGTTTTAAAACAAGTCTTTCTAATGATAAAAAAATGCACATTTTATTCTGTCATTTTTTCTGTGTATAATTACACAAAAATGGTCTTTCTATTACAAAGCATAATGAAGTTATTTACAAATTAATTAAAGGCTTTTTTAAATTGTACGCTTCTTTTTAAATGGGTTGCAAAAAAATTAAGTAACAAATGGATAACAACTAGGGATGCACCGATACCAGTTTTTACAGACCTCAAGTACTCACTGATACCAATTCCTTTTTTTTAGTCTGATGTGGCACTTTTTCTAAAACAATACAGACTAATTATTTTATGACAGTTGTGGAGCATCAGGGCCTTGTCGCAGCTGCAACCTCTGCAACTGTGGCAGTTCTGCTACTGACTACATGCTGTAGGGGGACTACAAATCTCAGCAAAACATTGTACAGCAATGCAGAATAATAGTATATGAGTTTGCTACATACTCTGCGTTGCTGCTCTGCTCCAGGGTGCCGGCCTGATGTCTCAGGCAGAGGGTCTCAGAAGGGGTGCGGGGGGTCTCAGGAGGGGTGCCACGGGTCTCACAAGGGTTGTGGAGGGCCTCAGCAGGGGGAGATGTGCGGGCCGGCAGAAGCACTGTAAACAGTCACCGCATGATCCCCAAGAAGGTTGCCATGAGGTCCCCCAGCAAGCGCAGGACCTAAGGCAGCCAAATCAATTTGAAAAACTAAAACGGACCTGACAAGGTGGCATGGGTGGAAAAGTAAAACTATTTCATGAAAATAATTAAAAAGTGGTTGATCAGGAAGTATATACAGCTGGGCAGCAAGCAGAAGGCATTCAACAAAAGCGAAGCAGCTTAGCACAGTAAAACAGCTGGTTAAAGTAACAAAAGCACCTGATTGCCAGTAAATGTGGCTGAGAAGACTAGTTTGTCAGATTGTGGCTGGGCTGAAGGCAAAGTTGCTGTGGGCGTGATATTCAAACGGTAAGAAGCAGATGGAAATGGGTGCTTCTGCTTCATGGCACCTGTTACTTGGCTTTAGATGGTCCTAAAGCAATAGAATGTTGAGCACTACTGCATTACAACCTGTCCAAGGGCCATTTACTGTATTTAGTCTTTTTGGACCCTGATCACCTGCCCCAGCAGTTTTTTTGAGAGCCCACATTTACCTGCCTCTGTCCTGTTAGGTTCTTTGATCAACTACTGAGGGAGAAGAACAGAGCCCACTAAGGGTAAGTGCAGTATCAGTCTGTGTTTGATATTTAAATGTTGCAAAAATTGGTTTACTTGGAGAGTAACTGATGGTATGGAATTTTGTGTTAATAGGTGTAACCAAAATACCAAACCATTGCTTTAACACCATACATCAGATAGCAAGTGGCTTTGCCATCATCTTAAGTTGAGGCCTCTTTTTCAAGAAGTAGAGTAGCTAAAAAGAGTATAGCTTGAAACATAAATCAAGGAGGTCACATATATCAATTTGAAGAGTGGTGGTTTAGGGAGCAATTATTATAACATTTCAACACAAATTCCTTTCTGAAGATGTAAGGCCCTTGCTCTAATCATGTCATCTAAATAGAAACCAATTGCCAACTTACAGAAGCGATTTCCAATTACATTAGTTGATGCCTGGGTGTTTTTACTCTGAAACCTACCTGGTCTAACGTGTAACATTCAGAGGCAGATGAACGAAACACAACTTACAGAAATGCAGTATTGGGTAAAATGATCATGTACATGTATTCAATTCATATATATCCATATATATATATATATATACTGTATATATATATATATATAGACACTGTACACTTACATCAAAGTTCAATATAAAATAATGACCCCACTGACTGTGACTGTTCCTGTTATCGCCCCCTTCTGACATCATGGGGCTGGTTCATTAAGACTAAAGCACCCCCGCGAGGACCTAGATGTTGAACAATTTCAACAGCCAGGAGGTCACCTGGAAGAGATGTGGGCACAGCAAGAAGGATCCTCCAACTCTGCAGAGGATAATAATAAAGGTTCTGACCCAACCTAATATGTGACTGCTGTATCAGGTAAGTATTTGCGGTCTTTATTTTTATTTTTTTATGAAAAGGTATGATTAGCTAGGGACAGGTGCAATGGGAGGGTGTAGGTTTTTTTAAAAGACTGGATATTAGTTTTAAGAAACAGGCTGAATGAGTTTATATTTTTTTGGAAGAGATTATAGTGTTGTGTTAGGCCCCTTTCACGTGGGCTGATCAGGAGAGGATCTGTGCACAAATCCTCTGCTGATCAGAGCAGTATAAATCGGATGTCACCTCTGTGACATCCTTGTCTGTACTGTTTTTTTCTCCATCTTGCGATGGAGGAAAAAACTGAAACTGCCGGACCCCATGTGTGTCTATGGGGAATATGATCCAAAAGGACCGTTTACATCAGATGAGTCCAATCCGACACAATCTAGTCTGTCCACACAGAACATTGTTCCATCTATTTTATCTGACCCACATGGAGTCGGGGGTAATCGGGTATAAACGGATGCTCGTCTGTTTACACACGACTGCCTATAGACTTGCATTGGGCATCCGATCAGGTCCGCCTGAAAAACTGACAAGCAGACCAATCGGAGCGGCCGTATGAAAGGGGCACAAGGGTTAGATTATTATGTTAGATTATTATTAGTATTAATAAATTAAAAGCATAGCAGCACAATAGTAATAGAAACTCACAGAGCAAATGTTCTACTATTTATTGTAGCAACATTTAACAACATTTATGAAAGAGGGCATCCAGATTCAGATAAGCCCCCCTGACCGAAGACCCCCAAAACCACCAGGTCAGGGTTGTGGGGAAGAGGCCCCCTGGCAAAGCACCTTGTCCTGTTCCCCAGAAACCTGGCCCAGTGGTTTAGGGTGGAGCTTATCTAAATCTGGGTGCCCCCCTCTTTTATAAATGGGAAATTCAAATACTGACCCCCCC
>NW_017307132.1:226481-243029 GCF_000935625.1 Nanorana parkeri | reverse complement strand
CCCCCTTGTGAATGAGTAATGTGTATTTGTTACCTCTACTCATTCACCAAATAACAATAATATAGTAAATAAACACACCACACCATAGTACAAAGTCTTTTATTTGACAAACAAAACAACACAGTTTTTCACAAGTTGTAAATTTTTTTTAAAAAAGTCTATCGATGTAATCCACAGGTCAATTATGTTGTTCAGTGATGTACTGTAGATCCTTGTCAATCACTATGGACGATTGCCGCCGCCTCGAAGAGAGAAAAAATCCCCGCCGCCCACCGACACGTGATGTCACGTCTCGCTCCGCCCCTTTGTTGACATTTGAGAGAAGTCCTGTAATTTGTGGCCGGTGTTCATCAGGATCAGATGTGGCGGCGGGGAATCTTTTCTTTCACCGAGTCACTGGCCGTTGTCCATAGGGCTGTGGAAATTAAAGATAAATTTCTCGATTAATCGTTAAACTTTAATGTTTTTCTCTTTGATGTATGCATGCAAATAGGCAGTAAATTATCTCTGGTATATGCTACAAAGTTAAAGTTTGTGAATATGTATCTACAAATCTCTGTGCTGAGACATGGAGAGAGAACAAAAGGACAATGTGTAGAGGATTAAAACAGTTTGACAGAGAAACAGAGTAAGTCAGATATGGGATCTCTTACTGAGTAAGAATCGTTAAACTTTTTGAACAATTAAAATAATTTTGATCGCTAATGAAAACACTCACCTCTCCGCCGGCTTCCGGGAGTCCCGTCGGCAATCCGATGACGTCACGGACATCGACGTCACCGGACTCCTCCCCCCTTCCCCAAGTGGCTCCGTCGGCTAACGAAGGTAAGGGGGGAGGAGTCCAGTGACGTCGATGTCCCCAAGTGGCTCCGTCGGCTAACAAAGGGAAGGGGGGAGGAGTCTGGTGATGTTGATGTCCGTGACGTCACCGGACTCCTCCCCCTTTGTTAGCTGACGGAGCCACTTGGGCCGGTGAGTTTGCCCAAGTAACTTTCTGCACAAGCGCCAGCCAAGGCATTGGCCTATACACATAGAGCACAGCAATGAAGTAATAAAATGAACTAGGATCACACTAATCCAGCACGTTATTATTCTGAGTTGCCCCACTCAAGCTGCGGCCATATTGAGTGGGGCACGTGAGATAAATAACGTGCTGGATTAGTGTGATCCTAGTTAATTTTATTATTTCATTACTGTGCTGTATGTGTATAGGGCTATGTAGTTGGATCTGTATGTGCGTTATAATTGAAATTAATCGATTAATCGATAATTTTGATTACATCATTGGACATTTTTTTTTCAAATAAAAGACTTTGTACTACAGTGTGGTGTGTTTATTTACTATTTTACTGTTATTTGGTGAATGAGTAAGGGTAACAACCATCCCTTACTCATTCACAAGGGTGGTGCGGGATCTGGGTGCCCCCTTTATGAAAGGGGCAAACAGATTCAGATAAGCCCCCCCTGCCTGCAACACACACAACCGCCGGGCCATCGCTGTGTGGAAGAGGCCCTTGTTCTCATCAACACGAGGACAAGGTGCTTTGCAGGGGGCCTCTCCCCACGGCCCAGTGGTTGTGAGGGTCTGTGGGCAGGGGGGACTTATCGGAATCTGGGTGCCCCCTTTTATAAATGTTGCTACATTAAATACAGGGGGGTCCCCTGGCAAACTATGTTGAGGTCATGTGACCTGGTATGGTGCGATTGCCCCCCTTTCCTGCTCTGCCAGGCTGCTGCTTGGATCAAAGGTAGGGTAAGGGATTTTAGTAGGGTGGAGGGTGTGGTAAGAATAGGGGTGGGGACTCCAAGCTGTTTTTTTTATTATTTTAAAGTTTAACAACATCAGTTTATTCATAATGACATTCAGAAAAAAAAATTCAGATGCATCCCAATTTTCATCATCAAAAATTTGGATAGGTTCAGATGAGTTGCTTCTTTTATTTGGAAATGCAGATGCATCTAAATGTCCGAATATGCCAATATTTGTCCGAATTTCAATTCAGAACTAAATGAATCTTATATGTCTACTGAACAACATGTGCAATGCACAAATTTTTTATTGTGTTATGCTAAAATGTTAAAATTTGCTTAAATTGTTTTTTTTTTATTTCATTGGTATGCTAATATTATTATATTTCAAAATTTTGTTCTTAATTTGTTAGGTAAATGTCAGGAAGCTCTTAACATGGCTCCTGACAACTTGTTCGGCTGCAATGATCAAAGGCCAGCAATCATTCTTCAGGACTATTTTCCTTTCTGTTCCTGCTTGACTTGATGCTTTCTGGCATCCAACATGTGAAAGTGTGTGCACACAGCCCAATTTGCAAGGAAACACAAACTACATCAGCAAATGTGCAAGACTTTTAGACACGAATGTTAATTTGTAACACTTGTTTATAGTTTGCTGTTTAGTGAATCAGACCATTTCTAGTTGTTAGGAGTAGCTAGTTAAGATAATCCAGGTAGATAGTAGTAATCTAAATGCCGCATTCTACTTACCTAAATCCACAACCACGTGACCCCCCCAGTATGAAATATTCGCTCTCCCTTTGTTTAATACCAGCAGGGCTGTTCTTTGGGTGTCCATGTCACTTCCTGCTTGAGGCTGACACTTACTATTGACTGTCCAGTGGTGGGGTCCTCTCAAGATCCAGACAAGGAGTGACATATTTACAAGTGGGTGGTAGGAGACTGGCCTGTGAGGGGCCATCTGCTGCACTGGATTAGCAGCCCCCCACAACTCAAAAATAGCCCTGGTAAACAACCTCCATGAGGGACTTACTTGTGTAGCCCAGGCACAATTGCTGTATTGCTGGAGCACTCCTCCCTGCAAAGGGTTAACTACATCAGCCCAGGTTTATGTTGATAGTGTTGAGGACTGGAGAGAGACTTGATTGGTTAACACTGTCTGGGATTCTGGCAGCAGGAACTTGTGGGACTTGTAGTGTGCAGGCAGGAAGAGACAATGTTAACTGAGGCAGATTAAACTACATCTCCCAGTAGGTTTTGGTCATCTGGTGAGGATTGAACTCAGATAGTCCCTTGTCCATTCACAGAATGTCTTGCATTCTGTTAAACAAATATAGGATTTTTTGTGAATGGACATGGCAGAAAGCGAGCAACCTACTATCATCAGTGCACCAGAGCTAGAACTATAAGTTTCAAAAAGATGATTTATTTTTATATAGCAAATGTAAAAAAAATGTTTGTTGAGTTCCACTGGATATTAAAATAATGTCAGAAAGCTGCACAGTGCACAGGGGTGTGATGTGGGGAATAGAAGAATACAAATTCCTGATGAGCTTTAACTTTAATTTGTATTATTTGTATGTGAACATGTCAGTATTTATTTGCACCATACTGGCAAGCTTAAATTGAATCTGTATGGATTGTTGTTTAATGTTGAGCTGAATGGCATAGTTGGATTTTTAAACCCCTATACATTACAAGGAGATTTACTTTGCTCCATGACAGCTGCATGCTTTTTAAAGCTCATATTACATTTTGCAGCCTTTCATTAACAATTTGTACTTTAGCTAAGTGGGGACCTTGCTGAAGGCAACGTGCTAATAGAGCTGCAATTAATAGTTAATCCCTATGAGTAATATCTGCAGGAGGTTCTTCTTCCTGTCCCTCTACTCTATTACACCTAAAGGTTTACATAAACAGGTAATAAGTATCTAAAAAAAGGAACATTTCAAAAACTTGCAAATAAAGAGCTATAGGAATGTAAGGAAAGAGGAGTATACTGGTTAAGTCCTGGAAATTGTGACCTGCAACTGGCTGCCACCTCTTATCTGACCTATTATTTTGTATCTAAACTGCAAATACAGGGAGTCATTCAGCATAGGCACCATCAAAAGGACCCTGTTACCTATATCAATGTCAAAATAAACTTGCTACCCGAAAAGAAGACTGTAAATACCTCTTCTTCAACAACAAAGCCATAGCTGCTCTGTTTCTGAGGAACCTTCTCTCAAGTCTACTGGAAATCAACACTTCTGGGAGTGCCTCTCACTAGTTCCTCGTGCCAACCTCTAGGTCACTACAGGACACAGTAGTGGTGTATGGGTTGGTGGGAGGAACCAATCAGGGCTATGGGAGACACTTCTGTAAACACCGGAGCTCAGGTACCCTAGTGCCCCGGTTCCCCAGACCATGACACACAGGAGATCGACATTCCCAGAAGGGTCAGTTTTCCACCATATTTCGAAGGAAGATTCCTCAACAATGGAGCAGCGTTTGGAGTATAATTACACCTGATGCCCTAATGAAGAAAACTTTTCTTTTGGGCTCTAATGAAACCATTGCTCTATAACATCACACAAATTACAGCCTACAAGAACAGCAATACAGTTGCTATGCACTGTGGGTTGTTTGTAGGATATTGTGGATAATTGGGAGCATATTGGGATTGTGGTGATGAGCCCTGTTACAAGTGACATTTGCCAAGCCCACAGGAATTATGCACAGTGATCTTATGGCTATGGAGTCTAAGGGAGATTGAGGACAAGGACAGTCTTTCATGATAACCATTTATCTATTTAGATTGAACACATTATATGCCTTATACTATTGAAGAAAACTAGTGTGAATATTGTGAATATGATCTATTCTGAATATGAGATAGATCACCTACTAGTCTGGGATATTATTTCTGATCATTTTCGATATATGTCCATGCTAATATCTCCAGCAGAGATATTAGCATGGACACCCTGCAGAAGTACAGATGGCTGCTGAGCATGGAAAAAAGCAACCTGATGTCAACCCAAGAGATGGTGTTCTCGGGAGCAGAATTCAATACAAATCTAGTGTCAGTTCAACTGTCCAAAGACAGAGTTCTCAAGATGAAACAGAAGTTGAAGACAATGCAGACGAGCACACATGTCACAGCCGATTGTTTCATGAGCCTATTGGGCTCCATGTCATCAAACATAGGCCTTACTCGGTGGGTCCAATGAAATATGAGAGTGGCACAGAGTTCTTTTCTCCGACAATACAAGTATTAGAACAAGAAGTGGATCGCCATTTCTCACAGGGTCAAACAATCCCTGCGATGGTGGTCTTAAGACAGAAACTTGCGCAAGGGGTTTCCATTGGGGAGCATCCCATGGGTTACCATTACAACTGACCCAAGCGGGTCAGGTTGAGGAGCCCACCTGGACAACCTGTTCACACAGAAGTTATGGACGGAGAAATGGAGAAACGAATCATCCAATCTGCTAGAGCTGAAGGCAGTATTCCAGGCACTCCGGTATTTCCAGAACCGAATACAGTGCAAATGGGTCAGGATCATGGCAGACAATGTCACGGTGGTGTCGTATATCAATCACCAAGGAGGCACAAGGAGTATCACGTACCTGGTCTGGGAGACTGGATGGGTGAGGAGGCTTCACTTGCACCTCCTGTCTTATGGCCTTTGAGGATGGTGACAGAGGCCAGTCAGACACCGAGTGGCACGAGTGCCAGTGGTTGTGAAACCGTGCAATCAGAAGGGTAATCCAGAAATCGTAGTCAAGGCAAGCCGAGGTCAAAAGCCAGGAGGTCAGATGCAGTACCGAGGGAATATGAAGAAGAATAATCCAATAAACAGTCCGAGGTCAAAAAGGCAGGCAGCAATCGAGGAAGGTGATTGAGGCAGGAATAGGTCAAAATCCAGGCAAACTGTGATATTCAAGACAAGGTAGGAAACAGGATACAATACACAAACAGGAGCTGAGAAGACAATCCAGCAACTAAGTGACATGCTGGTCCGGTTTATATAGGGAAGTGGGCCAATCATGTACATCACTTCCTGTGCACCTTTGGCGCGTTTTTCTTGTGACTCGCGCCATATGCGCGTCACACCCGGTGCGCCATACGGCGCGTCTTTCCGTGGCAAAGACTTGCTGTGCGCATGCACGTATTTATCCTCCTAGCGGGACTTGGCGCATGCGCGGAACGGGCATGTTGCTTACAAGGAGTCACAGCATGATGCAGGTGGTGGTTCCTCTCATGATGTGGGCAGTGCAGAATGTAGAAGTCAACAAGGCGGTTTACTTGCCAGACCCAGAGAATCGAGTGGCGGACTATTTGAGTAGGAATCAAGTAGATCCAACCGAATGGTCTCTTTCAAAACTAATCTTCAACAGACTGATAGAGAGATGGACCTAATGGCATCTTGCAGGGATTGTCAGGTCAGCCGATTTCTATCGAGAAGATTCGACCACAGGGCAGAAGGCCAGGACGTTGTTTCACCTCAATGAAATTGCGAGCTGACATATGTCTTTGCCCCTTTACCATGATCATGACAGTGCTTCAAAGGATACGAAGGGAGAACGTGACGGTTGTTGCCATTATCCCATATTGGCCAAGACAGCCATGGTTTCCTCTCCTGATGTCTCTCAGCATTCAGGAAAATGGCAGATTTCAGTGACATCGGATCTCCTATCTCAAGGACCGATCCAACATTTGAATCCTTAGCACCTCTGCCTAACGGCATGGCTGTTGAAAGGAAGAGGTTGAAGAAGTCGGGATTTTCCCAAGAAGTTATTGATACACTTTTGAAATCTAGGAAGGTGTCCACTTCCTCAGTGTATTATAGGGTGTGGACATATTTTTCACATGGGCAAAGGATAATAACATTGTCCTTTCTCGTCTAAGTCAATTCTGGAGTTCCTCCAAACAGGTCTGGATATAAGAATGAGCCTTAGCTCCCTCAAAGTACAGGTTTCGGCTATATAAGCTTTCACTGGGATCAGATGGACTCAGAATTAGAACATTTCCAGATTTCTGAAGGCAGTGAGTAAAGTTAATCCTCCTAATAGGCCTCTTTACCTGTCTTGGGATCTTTCTCTCGTTTTGGAAGTTTTTTCTGAACCTCCCTTTGAGCAAATACAGACTATGTCTATGCAACTGTTGACATACAAAACGGTCTCCTTAGTGGCCTTGGCTTCATGGAGAAGAGTTTCGGAGCTCCAAGCCTGTGGTTGTGATCAACACATTCTCATCTTTTATGAGGATAGAGTAGTTCTGAGAACCGTGCCGGGATTCATTCCAAAAGTTCATGCCAGTTTTCATATGAACCAGGATTTAATGATGTTTGTCTGTGGATTTTGTTCCCACCCTTACTTCTGCTTGGGTAATCCCTATTTGTCAGCACTGCCATGGATATGGCCAGAAAAACTGAAAATGTAATCATACTCACCGTAATTTTCTTTTCCTGGTTATAATCAATGGCAGCTCTGGGCTCCGACCCTATGAAGCTATTAGCTTGTTACTAGAGTGGGAAAGTCAGCAGGAGAAAGGGCTTTTATAGAGGGGGGTTATGCCTTGTTTTAACTAGGGCTGTTACTGATTAAGATTTTCGTGTTCGATTAATCGAAAATAAATGTAATCATGTTAGCCAACTGAGCCACTTGGGGACATCGACGTCACCGGACTCCTCCCCCTCCCTTCGTTAGCCGACGGAGCCACTTGGGGAAGGGCGGAGGAGTCCGGTGACATCGATGTCCGTGACGTCACCCGATCTCCGATGGGACTCCCGGAAGCTGGCGGAGAGGTGAGTATTTTCATTAGCGATCAAAAAAATTTTAATCGATCAAAAAGATTAACGATTAATCGAGAAATTAATCGTTAATTTGCACAGCCCTAGTTTTAACCCTTTGGTTCTTGACATCTAGGGGTAATTGGAACTAAACCCATTTGTCAGCGCTACCATGGAGTATAACCAGGAAAAGAAAATGACGGTGAGTATGATTACATTTTCCATTTTTATGTAGTGAGTACTGCCCTCCATATGCCCATCACTTTCAACAACTTCCTAGATTCCCAGTGTGCTTTGCATTTCTTTCCTTGCTGCTTGATGTGATGCAATCTTGATTTCTCATGACTACATACAGTATCCCATCATGCATTGCTTACAGCAAGCAATGATGATGTTACATTGTAGTAAGTCCAGGCATTGCATTGTAGCTTAGATGGCAGGCTTAGTTAGAGTGGTGACACATTGCATTGCATATTCACAGGGCTGAGTAAAATTGTGTCAGTGCATTCAGGAAGTACATCCTATGAGCATCTTCAAAAAGATAGTTTACAAACTTCTAGATCGACATGCGTACTATCTCTTTACCCAAAGCAACCCCCGTCTTTTATATTTTACCAAAAAATGGATTATATATTTTGTTTGTGTGCACTTAAAGTGACCCTAAACTCAGAAGTTAAATTTTAAAAATGCATTCAGGTACCCTAACTATTAACAAAAATGTAATTTATTTGTGTATCATTCAGCTGTAGATCCTCAGATCATCTCTGAAATTATACTGACACTGTTGTCCTTCCGGAGGGTGGCTACTTTTGTTCCCCATGGCCCCTGTGTGTGTTGTAAAGTAGACACCACTCCAAGCTCACCCGTGTGATGGACTACAATCTCACATTTAGCTTACTAATTTGTATTGAGATTGTAGTCCATCACGCAAGCAAGCAAACAACACACACAGGGACCATGGGGAACAAAAGTAGCCACCCTCCAGAAGGGAGGACAGTGTCAGCATGAATTCAGAGATGATTGGAGGATCTACAGCTGAGTAATACACAAATAAGCTACATTTTTGTTAATAGTTACTTGAATAAGTACTTGAATGCATTTTGAAGATTTAACATCTGAGTTTAGGGGTGAGCGCTGCTTTTATTAACACTGGGTCCTTGCTGCCATTTAAAATGCTTATGTCTGGGGTTTTGTCACTGACAAATTAAGGTCTATAAAGTTTCTTCATACCTACAAAAAACACTCTGCTCCTTAGCAACCCAGGCTGAGTATTCTGCCATTTAAATAAGCTTTGATGGAAGAGATTTTGACTTGGCTGATCATGTAAATGGAGGCTATGGTGTATAACACACACTTTCCTGCATCCTCAAACTCCAGTCTTTATTCTTTGTTCTTTGTTTTTGACACTTCGAAGGTCACTCCTGGAGCTGGCTCCTGTCACTCCGAAGATCGTGTCTCGTAAGAAATAATTAGTTGCCTGTCACAACACAAAAATTGATGGATGAAGGAGGCATACATTCTGTGAGTCACAAGCTGTACACACCCAGGGACACACACAATTCCAGTTATACAAAAAAGAAACACATTGTTACAGATTTATTAGTTTTTTTAAGTGTCTAAAGTTTAATGGGTCTGAACCATGTCATTCCTCTAGATTAGGTGTTTCCAGTGGCTCATGAGTTACATGTGGCTCTCCGGACCCTTTAGCCTCCCAGCAGATGCCCAGTACCATCTACCTTAAAGTGTAATTTGGATAGAGTGGAGAGAGACTAGAACATCTGTCAGGTTTCTATTGCTGTCTGTATCCCTGTTAGGGAGATTCACCCTCTCAAATTTTGGTTTGTCACCAGAACAGGAGTAGATGGGAAATCTTCCAAAGGGAACACTAGTTCTGGTGACCACCAGGGATTGCCCTCTCACGCCATGTTGTAGCCATCAGACAGGAAGTGAAGAGAAATATCCCCAATGGGACATAGATGGTAAAAAAAATGTACATTTTTTTTTATTAATATATTCTTAGACCATGCCATGTAAAAGTTTAGAACTATTATTATAATATTTGTTTTCCTTTTACTTTTTCATGCTAAGGGTGTCTACCCATGGGTGTCTTTCACTTCTGTTTTTTTCTGCTGTTATCTACAAACCGGAAGGAAACTGTAATAAAAAAAAGCCTTTACTATCAATTACTACCTTTTATAATTTACTTACTTTCTTTTCTCTTTTACAAATACAGATTTTTGTTTCATATTGGTTTCCTTTTAAACAGCATGTTTGCTGAAGAATGCATCCATATTTAACTGTTTTTAATACATGGCACAGTTCTGTTCCAATAGAAAGCATGACCAGTGACATTTAGGTCAGGGTTGGGCCATGGAGTGCTTCCTAAGATAAGAAACAACCAGTGCTTCTGAAATCGTTATCTGAAACCAGATGTTCTGAGATGGGTTGGGTTGTTAGGGGAGGAAGCTGCAATGTATACCTATTCAGTTCTATAAATATATTTGGCAGTAACAAACAGTTCATTTCAGCACAAGTGATTTCATATAAGAGTTCAGACTTTACACAGCCCTTGGGTTTTCACAAGGTTAATTTGCTTGGTATTGTAAATAATGAACAATTCCATGTCAGTGGAGACAGTTTAACATTTTCGAGAATGGCTTTAAATAGGTACCCTGCTGATGATATCTTTGTTTTCTTTTTTGTTTTATATTGGAAAAAAATCTAATAAAATTTTGTTTAAAAAAAAATTACCTGCTGATGATATCTTTGTTTTCTTTTCTTTTTATTTTATATTGGAAAAAAATCAAATAAAATTGTGTTTAACTACCTCCGGGTCGGCCGGGTCAGATTAGCAGCAACAAATGCTCTTCTCAACTCTCTGGAGTTCACAAAATCTAACTTTGACAAAGAGGTGAGAGGAGAAAAAAAAAGAAACGTTTGTATATTACCTGGGGCATCAGCCATTCTGCTAGGGGAGGTCAGAGCTATGGATGCGCTATGGAGAATTTGTGGAATTGCTGAGCTTGCAGCAGATAGTTGTGATGCTTGAACTGGCTATTGTTCTTTGCACTAAAACAGTCTGCTGGATTTAACGGGGCAAAAATCTGCTGCATGTTTTGTAATTTTCCTCATTTAACTGCTGAAGTAACTGGTTTTTCAGCACTTTAGTTTGGACTTGAAATGTCATGCTTATGAGAGTAGTAGAATATAACCCAAAATGTCTTGTGGAAATTGTGAGCTAATCTAGTTAATAGACTATAGTTAAAAGTGAACCTGTCTCTTAATCCATGTCTAACAAAAGGTCCTTTCTTGTACCTTTTGCATCTTTTTTGTGCCCAGAGACTCTGATCCCTAGGAACACAGTCTGCAATCCTGTTTTAAACAGAGCTTTGCCAAGCCCTTCTCCATAGATAAATCCTATTTAACTACCTCAGGGCCGGCCGTAGTAAAAAAACGGCCAGCCGGGAGCTCTCTAGATCTGAGCGGGCGTCTTTAGACGTCCGCTCAGACACGCGCCCTCGCGCGCACCCAGCGGGAAATGCCCGATGTTTAAAAACAGGCAGCGATGCATGTTAACATACAAGCTTGTATGGGGTAACGATCGGTTGTCGTCCCCTCCGCGGTCCACCCCGCCGTTGTCCCGCTGATCCCGGGCTTCGCTGTGCCCGGTGCGAGCCCGGGATCAGCATGGCGCCTGTGTCACAGGGGATCAGAGGGAGATCGTTACACTACCCCCCTATGTGATAGCAATAAAGTTTAGTGAAAAAAAAATATGAAAAAATAAATAAAGTCCCCCCCCAAATGTTTTACGTTACACATAAAAAAGAATTAATAAAAAAAAATTTTAAGTTCCCACCCATACATACACGCATGCAAACATGAGTTGGGGGCGCATACGTGCAACAAAGACGATTGCGCCCATTACGCCGCACATGTTACATATCGCCACGAACGTCGAAGTGAAAGCAATAATTCTAGGGCCATCAATCACTGATAACACTAAACTGATGAGCGGTAAAAGCTTTTAAAGTGTCGCCTATGGCCAATTTGGGGTATAGTAGTTTTCTGATGTCGCGAGTGCGCGCAATTTTAAAGCTTGACATGTTTGGTGTCTATTTACCCGACATAGCAAAACAAACGACAAACGCACTCAACAATTTGTTACCAGTTGTACAGTAAGGTGCACACGAAATGGGCTTTGAACAGTAGAACAGTAGAAAGGCATCATGGCACACTCACAAACTAGCATGTAAAACAACTTGTCTCACCACTAAGGACAATGACAGAGGTTTGGATACACGTCTTCTGCAAAGGATGTGTAAGCCGCACTGCCGCGCCAAGGCACCTCTTATAGTGCGGTCCTAACTCTAAACTATGAGAGTCTCCATCTTGGAGCACATGGGGCAGAAGATATCAAATTGGGTGCAGGCTTGTCAGGAGGACGCCCCACCTCCTTAAAGGTACAGAAACACACAAGGGATCCCGCACATCCCATTGGCAGCTGAGAAACCCCATGCGTCGCTGCACCAAATCGGTAAAGCAAAACAAACGACAAACGCACTCAACAATTTGTTACCAGTTGTACAGTAAGGTGCACACGAAATGGGGAAATCATTAAAGGGTTGGCCCTGGTAGTGGACAATCTAATCATGGGTTAGTTTAGGCAAACTTCAGCCCCCCAGCTGTGCTGCTAAAACTACAAGTCCTATGAGGGACTTGTATGAGGCAATGTAACCACCCTAGGACAAAAAGTGTGTTTTTGGCAAGATTGCCTGGTGAAAATAAAGAAAAAAAAAAGCCTGGAAAAAAAGAAAAATAATACAGCAAACTCATCTGACTGGTAAGCTGAAACATATTACATTTTTGGATTTAGATACATTTTAAACACTTTCAGTGGGTTTTTTTGCCATACAAAACACAGACAACTTTAAAAACATGACAATTCCTCACCACCCTGTCCACAACTGAATAACTAAAATATTGTACCTTTAGATCTACTTTGTTCAAGTAGGGAAAGACAAGAATCTCGATGGATACAGAAAATTAACGAAGTTTTTCTTATGACAGTTTTCATGTTGCCTTAATATTGTCTTAAATTGTAAAAATTTAAAATTTCTTTAATTTTGGGAAAAATTAATTATTTTGTAGAAAATATTAGTACATAATTAATTTACAGTTATCATTGGCAGTGACTTGCTCTGGATCCACTGCTGGATGTGTCCAAAACTGTATCTCACCTCTCCAACCCCTTCCTTAGATGCTTCCAAAAACTTCTTCACCCTAAGGATTTCATTTATGTATGACATAATATCCATGGGGACAGAAAAGATTATGTCTTTTTAATAAACTGTGTACCACTCATACTCCAGAATTTTTTCAGTATTTCTTAGTCAAACATACAGCCCTCCCTAAGGTTTCTAAGACACAGATAGACATTTTCTCTTTATGATCATGCACCAGTTTATATGGAAATTATCCTAAGTGATAAGCTTGGCATTGAAGTCTTAGTTCCTTATTCCCGGATGAGGAGACACATACCATAATTGAACAGGACCTTGTGGACTTTTTGCGAGTAAATCAAACTTATACAACACCTCTAGTGGTCTGCTAGTTTCATAAATGTAATGGCTCAGTGCGCTAAAAAAAAACCTAAAAAAGCCTTGTCAATCAAATTTGAAATTCAGCATCCAATCTTTGGCCCAGTGAATGGTGACAGAACTTCAGATTCTCAGGTCTCAATTAAGTGACATATTTCTATTCAAATTAAAAGCACAACAGGTGAGGGTCAAAAGATTTTCCTACAAGTTTGGTGACAAGGCTGGCAAAGAATTAGCAACTGCTTCAAGAGATACAAGACTTAGGTCTTATATACCCCAGGGAGATAGGGGGACAAGCCAGCATGGTTAATAGATCCAAAGAAATTACACAGTGCTTCAGAAAGTATTATGAATCCATGTACAATAGCCCTCCTCTGAGGGACAGAAGTCTAAATTAGACAAAAAATAGACAATACCTAGATAGTTTGAGTATCCCTTGCCGCTTTCGTGGGGAAGACTGAATTTTGAATGCCTCTATTTCAGGGGAAGAATTAGCTGCAGCAATAAAACTTCATAAGGCCCCAGCACTGCATCCAGCTTTTGAGAGCTAGTTAAGTTACACAGCAGCGGGCTTCCCCCACTGCTTGTGTAACCTAAGTTGGTGAGGCAGGAGCTGTCACAGCCTCCACTCTGTGTTAGGGACGTGAGCTCTGTGGATGGTTTGGACCAATGGCAAAGCGCCATTGGTCCAAGCTGTCCAATCAAAAAAAGAAAAAAAAAAGTGAGAACATCAATCTTGATGCCCCACCAGTGACTTTGAAGAGCATGTGAGGGACAGGGAGGCTCCTCCCTGTTTCCTCCCTTCCTCCTCCCGACATAGCTTGGTTACTGAGCTGTGGTGGGGCTTCGGCAGGATGGGGTGGAGCTTTACTGGGGCGGGGTGGGGCTTTGGCAGGATGGGGACGGGGCGGGCTGGGGAATGCCTCATCCAGCACAGAAGACACGGCATGTCACTGCTTCCTAAGGATATATTAATTACTCCTGTTGTACTCTTCAATGTAGAAGAAAATTAAAGCTAGCTATCAGCCAAAATGTTTTGTTTTGAGTTTAAAAAGGGGACTTCCTGTACTATCTGATGTATGTCAAATATACAAAAAGTGGTGGAAATTTTATTTGTGTATAATTTCCCCCCACTTTGTGTATATTTGAGGCACAAACAGCAATAAAAGTTGTAACCCTGCTACACTTCAAAACTAAGAGTGGGTGGGATCGTGTTGTAATGGGTCACACTGCTTATTCAGGCCCGTAAATAGAAATCCAGCAGTTTTGCAACTAGAGTCCCTGAGAGACAAGAAATGATTTTTCTAGGAATCAATTCAGCATTGGCAAGCTACATATTTCTTTTACCATGGGTTTCCTTTTACAATCAAAAACTGAAATATAATTTTGACTGGCTTGACCCTTTGGTGACACTCGTCTCATTGTGCCATGGCAAAGGACTGCTGTTAGAATGCATACACATCTCCCTAAACCTTCCATTAAAGTCCATCAGATGACAGAAGTGTAAAATGATTTACATGGAAAGAGTAATGGTTTATCCAGGGATGAGGTCTATACAGAACTGTCCCTTGTAGCAAGAGAGGCAAGCTATTGTAATCATGCAGTCATGGTGGCAAAGGTATTATTTAGCAATTAGTGACACTAATAGTTTAAAGACAATGTTCTCTGTGCTGTGTACTGAGATGACAGCCCCAGATAATTACATGCATGTCCCTGCAGGCACTGCCCTGCATCCAGTGGGATCCAGAGTTCCAGGCAGGGAGGATTTCACAGAGAACTGGATGAACCAGCCAGCAACGCCCAAATCCTGCTCTAGATTACACTGAGCCCACACCTGGGGGGAAAATGAGGACCTTTCGACTCAGGGCAGAGCCTGTTTTGTTGCCAAACTGTGGGCAATTTACGTGGCACGCTATAGTACATGTAATATCACTGAGAGGAACAGCAATAAAATAGCTGCCTTGCTGCAATAGTATTTTAACATTTGCCAGAAATAAATGGCTTTGTCATTTCTTCATAGGAAATTGTTGCTGAAATGATGTGTCATTCTATCTTTACAAGAATACGCAAATGCATATATACATATTTGTTTCGCAGCTTAATACAGAGCACTTCCAATGTGTACAAATGACAGGAAATCATTATTAAATGGTACCAAAATAAAATACAACCAGGCCAATCAAGGGCACAGTCACATCATAAAGAGTGCGTTCGGCCTCTGGAACGCACTGGAACGCAACCCGGCCTGCTCACTTTGTTTTGGGGCAGGAGGGGCCATTGAGTCAATGGCACCGCAGCCACTCCTCCCTGCCACAGTGGGATCGCCAGCACTCGAAGGCGTGGCACATTAGTGCTTGTGTTCCGGTCCAGTGCAATCTGCCTCTTTTGGCTAACAGTGCTTGCAGCATTTTATGCAGATTGCACAGGACTGAAACGCAGGCACTAATGTGCCCTGCGTTCGGGTGCTGGCGATCGCACAGTGGGCAGGGGGCGTGGCTGCGGTGCCATTGACTTCAATGCACCGTCACGCCCCCTCCCGCCCCAAAACAAAGTGAGCTGGCCGGGTTGCGTTCCAGTGAGTTCCAGAGGCCGAACGCTCTGGAACGCACTGTTTATGGTGTGACTGGGCCCTCAAAGTCCATGCAAGATAAAGCAACATTTGCATTAAAGCCTCCCCTTTCAAGCAGCACAAAATCAAATTTCCTTCCCTCCCCTGGCATTCAATTTAACTGCCAGGTGCAAGGGTAAAAAGGCCCTTTTTATGGTCTTATTTGCTGTAACCAGAGCTTACACAGGGTGTCGGCGACTCTTCACACACCCATGTGACAGCAGTAGGCCAATCACCAAGCACCAGCTTGTAACATGAGAGAACGGGGAGTGACATGATCATACCTGAAAGTAACTAAGGATGAGCAAAACTGACAGCTATTGTATAATGTTGTCCCTTTTGGCTAAATGAATTGGAGTCAATAGGAAGGTGTTTTTTTTTTAAGGCTGTAATGGTGTTTAAATGGCTCCTAATGATTACATTCACCTCTTTCAACTATCCTGGACCATTTTCTTATGCCAAAGAAAGCCCAACATTATACACATTATTTCTAAATAAACTAGACAATCAAATATCAGTTGAGCAGAAATTACGGGAGTGATTTATAAACCCTTGGCATAGGACACAGCTATATTAACAAGTAAAATGGAGCTGAGAAACAGGAATTTCTGGGAAGCAAGGTTTTGGGGAAATGGGTTGAATGATGCTGATATGGTGAACACTAAGGACATCTTATTAATACCATCCAAATAAATAATCATAGCAAATTCACAAAAACAAGTATTGTCCCCTTTGGACATGTCAGGGGCGACACTCTTAAGTTGATCACCTACAGAATAATAATGAACATTCATTCATCTGTAATGGAGTCAACA
>NW_017307132.1:220088-225932 GCF_000935625.1 Nanorana parkeri | reverse complement strand
CAGCCACCGCACACTTCTGGCCTCTCTTCTTCTTTTCTCGTGACAGTGCCCCTCCTGATCCACCGCAGAGATGAGGCTTCAAATCAAATCACCCTATTCTCTAGTGTTGCTTTGTTAATTTAGGAACACACAAACAAAAGGAGCGCTACTACTGTGGGAGTAATGATAAATGTGTGAGAACTCACTGTTGGATGCCAGCGATGGTGGTCTAAAAACATGAAAGGGAGCTCGTCTGACGTCACAGTATCAAGTGGCTGGACTAAGGGGAGTGGTGTTCTGATGACCTAGTTTCGTAAAAAGCTGTGTGCATAAGTACAAATATGAGCAATGATAGCCGGCTGCACAAGCTCAGCTGGCCAGGCTGCGCCGTGGCGGCAGGGAAAGGAGCGTTGGTGCCGAACGGCTCTGAGCAAGAGATGTCGTTCTGCACGGCGAATGGCAGCTCTTGTAACAGGGAGTCAAGGCAGGGTGAAGCAAGGTAGAAGTGGGGAGCAGTAAAAAATGGTGAGATCTCTCCAGCTGGCTACGTGTTTCGAGGCGCAGCCTCTCTGTCAAGCCTGGGTTGACTGTACTATCCTAGTTACAGGGTTCCTCTCCCTGCTTTAAGGAGTTTGCACACTGTTGATCACATTCAGTGTTAATTTCTATAGCGTTCCCACCCAGCAATAGTGGGCTTATCTATCGTGTTATTTTGTTAATTTAGGAGCTGCTTCCAGGCTCTCTTCTGGGCTACAAATCCCAGCAATACATTATACAGCAATGCAGAATAATATGAAGCTTCATACTCTGTGTTGCTCCAGGGTGGCAGCCTGATGTCAGTAGTAACTCTCTTCGGCTGCTGAAGCCCTTCGGTTCAGTCGAACCGAAGGGCTGCTGTATGGGCTATTCACTATAGGCAGTACAGCAGCCGAAGGCGGCCAAGCGGCTCTGCCGAGCCGAAGGCATTTGCTCCGGCTTGACTGCCGAAGGCCTGCCGTTCGCCCCGCAAATGACAGCTGGGCGGAGCCTGCTGTGAGCTCACGGCTGGCTCCGCCCAGTTGTAAAGACAGATCAGCGTCCCCAAATGACCTGGGGATGCTGAACTGTTATTAAACAATAACAACTGGGTGGAGCTGGCCATGACGTTACAGCCAGCTCCGCCCATTTGTTATTAATTGGATGGGACCTGCTAGAAGACTCTAGCAGGCACCGCCCTTTAGGAAACAGTTGGGTGGAGCTAGCTGTCACTGCTAGCTCTGCCCAATTGTTTTTCTTTTGTTTTTGCTTTTAAAATATCTTTATTTATTTTACGATTTATTTACATTTTTTAAACATTTTTCAACCTTTTTTTTTCCGACTATTTTCACAGATTTTCTATTCTGCTCGGTACCACAAAGGTACCAAGCAGAATAGCTGAGCAGAATAGCTTGGTGTCATTCGGCTATTCACTCACTGCTGTTCGGCGCCTATGAGAATGGGGCAAACGGCAGCGAGTGAGCTGCCGTAGCTTTGGCTCAGCTGATCCAGATGTTGGATCGGCTGAGTCGAAGTCCTTACAATCAGCCGTACAAGCCAGCAGTGAATAGCTGAACAGCGTTCGGCTCACATCACTTCGGTTTTGGTTATAATAACCCTGTTTATCAGTACACCTCATAGTGTTTATTGTCTCAATAGTTATTACATGCTTAATAGTGCCCAGCTATTTGAATATAAGATTTTAAATATAATAAGGTTTAGACAAAATCTTAGCTCTCTGTCTTCATTCTGTAGCACATGTAATGTAAGAGTTTTATTTCTTAAAAAATATCCTTTGTTATGAGGATAACAAGTCCATGAGACAGTCACTGGTTGCACAGTAATTTAGTAGTATTTTGTAGGTACAAATGCTGCATATGTGCAGCGTATAATGTGAATAGGCAGTAGGCTTCTATTTAACCACTCCCCTTCAAACCTATTTTCATGTCCCACTCACAGTAATCCACACCCAATATTCACAATTGGGCATTGTGCACACCACTATGAGGTGGGCCACACTCTAGTTTTCCCTAGTAGGCCCCAGGTATTATAGTCTGACCCTGGCTGAATGTAACCATGGTGGGCATCTCTTCTTCCCACCAATCTCCTCAACCCTTTCTTTCATGAAAAAGAGAAGGATAGCCCCTTGCTATCATGTGCCCAACAAGCTATTCACATGGCAGTGATATTCTGTTAACAGTGTTCACATAGGGTTCCAGTGGCTACAAATGTCACCATCTCTATGGGGCAGCCGAGTGAATGACCGACCTGAAGTGAAGTGAGCCGAACACTGTGTGCAGAGCTAGCAGTGACAGCTAGATCCGCCCAATAGTTTCTTATTGTCCGCGGCTCTGTTGCTGTAAAAAAAAAAGAAAAAAAAAACTCTCCCGGGCGCTCTGGGAGCCTCCAGCTCCCGGCCGCCCAGGAGAGAAACACCGCTGTGTCTTTTTCTTTTTATTCTGACACGAGCGATGTCCGAATAGAAAAAAAAAAGAATTTTCCCATTGAAAAGCATTGGGACATTACTATTGGCTATTTCAATTTGCAATAGCCAATAGTAAACTAGCATTGTACCCGCCCTCTGCTGATGGACCTGATGGGGAACTGCAGCAGAGGGCGGGTACAATGCTAGTTTACTATTGGCTATTGCAAATTGAAATAGCCAATAGTAATGTCCCAATGCTCTTCAATGGGACATTTTTTTATTCTTTTTTCTATTCTGACATCGCTCGTGTCAGAATAAAGTAAAAAAGACACAGCATTGTTTCACTCCTTGGAGGCCGGGAGCAGGAGACTCCCGGGCCGCCAGGGAGAGTTAGCTGTTTGGAGATCAGTGTCCCTGGTTAGCAGGTAACCAGGGAAGCTGATCTCTCTGAAAGTGGCCGGAGCCAGCCGTAAGATCACGGCTGGCTCCGCCCAGCTGTCAGAAGCAGGCTGTCGGTCGGCCAATGGCCGGCCGCTCGGCCAGCTTTGGCTTTCAGCACGGCTCATCCGAGCTGATGCATATGCGTTCAGCTCGGCTGAGCCGCTCAGCCATGATCGGGAGCTGTACGGGCTATTGTGAATAGCCCGTACAGCACCCCTTCGGTTCTACTGAACCGAAGGGGTCCTGGGGCCGAAGCTAGCCGAAGGATCGGCCGAAGCTACGGCCAGATCCTTCGGCAGCTTCGTGAATAGACCCCTATATGTTTGATATGCATATAAAATACCTATGATCCACAATTAGGTGAGAGACTTTAAAAAAGAATATCCTACCTACCAGTCACAATGCAAAAAGTCTAATGCTCCAGGTAGGTAGCACAATTTTTAAGAAAACCTTTCCACATACCCTCGCACACTTTGCCTGCGGAATGTTGATAGCAACACCATGCTGGGCAACAACAGTAAAATCACTGATCTGCCAACAAAGTAAGTTTATTAAACATGATACTGCAGGAAGAGTTGTGTTTTACTGCCTCCCTGACATGCCCATCAAGTTTAACCGCTTACAAGAGGAATACAGAACAAAACTACCTGTATAACTAATACCCCAAGGGCGGTTAGGATTGATTACCTTGATAAAAGAGGTATATATTACCTTTTGGAATTATAAGTTTGGATTTTATTATTTGAAAGAAAATAATACGATTCTCTTTTACTTGTTGATTATTTTTTTGTAATTACTATGTTATTACACAGTTTTAAAAAACTTGGATAAATTATTTAATTTATATAAAACAAGGAAAAAATGCCTCTCACCATTCACCCTTGCGAATGGTGCCAAATGCATGAATCTCATGAATTCCTACATGAGACTCATGCGATCTGCTGTAAACAGGAGGCACTGTATAATACAATGACAGCTGCCACAACCCGCAGCTGTTTCTAGGCCATTTGCACAGAATCGCACAGGCTGTAATTATCTGCGAATGACCACATCTGTATGCAGACTGTTTGTGTCCAGGTGCAATTGTTTGCAGGTAATCTCATGAGACTCATGCAATGAGCCCCATTAGCAAATCTGAATGAGCCCTTCCATAGTCTGTTTTCCAAACTGAACATTTCCAGTTTTTATCTATAATCACAAGTAAGCTTTTTCCCTCTGTTTTATTGAGATTTCTCTGTTTGAACTCTTCCCAAAACTTCTATGTACCTTTACTTTTTTTTAAATATTATGCCCAAAACCCGAACCCTTGTCCAATGTTTGGCTAACACAAGGCAATGCTATATTAGCATCAACTGGTTTTATCTCCCATTTTAAACATCGAAAAATTTTGTTTAATGAGTGTTGTTGTGAAATTTGCTGTTATCAGAATTCCGAAAATCCTCCTCCAATTCTGTTTTGCCCAAGATATATTCCTTTTTTTAATTTTTTAAATAAATTCTTTATTTATGCAAAAGGTGTCACAGGGCAACGTATAATAGAATACAAACACTGAAAAAAACAGTAACAAGAATAAAGATGCCAGTGAACACATTACCAGCAAAAGAAAAAATGTATCCAAGTTAGCCATCAATATAGCATAACAATCAAAAGTAAGTGAAGATGACAGCTCCTGCTATAAAATACCCGGGAAGAGCAGACAGACTCCACCGACATAGCTATAGTCACCCTCAGGGTGACACCTTGAGAAAATATTTTCCAAAAATTAACAAAGAGGAAAAGGAGAAGGAAAGAGAGGATAGAGGGCAGGACGGGCAGGGACTACTTGAAAGGCGGAGAATAAGGAGAAAGAGGTGACGAAAAAAAACACGAGAGAAAGGGGTAACTTGACCTCCGTAAGTGGAGGCCCCAGCAGACAGAACGGAGTGCAGTGAAAAAGGACCCCAAAGACCATTTGGCCCCCAGGTATAATACTGTGAAAAGGGGCCGCTCAAACAAGCAAAGTGCGATAGTCATCAGAATATTGGAAGTCCAACTAGTAGAACCAGGTTTGTCAGAATCTAATGACAATGTATATCATGAATTTGGGAGAACCACTGTTTCAGAGAGAGAGAAGTAGTTTGTTTCCACAATGTAGGAATACACGCTTTGGCTGCATTCAGAATGGATGAGGAGGGAGCATCGGTATCTCTTGAGAGTAAGAGGGGTTAAGTGTAACAGGTACGCCGCAGAATCATCACATATATTCCTTTTAATCTATAGGGGGCAACGGTATCTAACGGTCTGGGTACCGAATCTTTTATTGTTTCAGCATCAATTTTTATTTTTAAATGCCTATGTTGCTATTTTATCAAGATGGTATCATGTGTTAAATAATTCTACATAATTTATTGTCATCAGTAATATATAGTGACATTATGTTCAATTTCACTCAGAAAATGATTATTAATAAATATATTGAAAATTATAATACATATGGGGCTCTACCGACTGGATCTCCCAGCCACAAATGCTGGCTTTGTTCCCCAACTGTCTGGAAATTTGGGTGTTCCCACCCAGCTGTGTGTGTTCCCACTTTTCCTGTTGCATTCTCCTTTATCCTATCCTATACTTATTGTAAAATAAGATTACAGGAGTGTTATGGCGTTTTAGTTCCCCCTTCTTAGTTTAAGCTTGATATAGAGATTTCCTAAAGATTGCATATTTAAAATATTAATAGACGTTCAATAGTGCAGGAGGGAGGAGTGATAAATAGTAATGCTCTATTCCAAATAAAACACTTACCCTGAAATTAACCCTGGGGTGCATCCTGGTTCCTTAGGGGTGCCTCAAAATCTTCACACAGCGTCATGATGTGAAGAGGGCTCCTGACGTGAAGGGAGCTCCTAATGTGAAAGAGGGGGACTCTCATGTGAAGGAGTCTCCTAATGTGATGGAGGGCACTATGATGTGAAGGGGCAACCCCACATTTTTTTGGGGGGGGGGGG
>NW_017307132.1:216357-220072 GCF_000935625.1 Nanorana parkeri | reverse complement strand
TGTCCATGGGGTCTTCTCTTAAAATCCATACCAAACCCGTGTCTGGGATAAGGGTCTTGATTGGTTTTTAGAGGGGCCGCTACATTTATGGTTTTTACACTTTAGACTGGGGTGCCTCAAGGTTTTCGCATACTTTTAAATGGTGCTGTGGCTAAAAAAAAGAGAAACACCACTCTACGGGAAATTCAGGTAAGCCAAGTTGAGAGAGTTGGAGCCCGCTGTTCAGAAACATGATGACTGTAATTGTTTGGTGAAAAATGTATAGAAATACTTTACTGGACAACGTATATTTGTTTGATCTGGATTCATTATTGAAAAAAAGTTTGAGAGATGGCCCACATCTCTATGTCATTAAGATCAGCAATCAATACAGCTGCCGTCAGCCACCGCAGATAAGGTCAGAATAAATCAGAGGGAAGAAAGCTATTTGCAACAATTCAGAGAACTGCAAGTGAATACAGACTGAGCTTTGTTGTGGGTAATGACACACCTTGGGTGTGTGGCAACAACTAAACAAGACAGCTTGATAGACAGGACAGACCTCCATCCTCTGTTCCCTCACATCCTTTCTATGTGTGGAACCAGAGTGTTGGAACCTGATGTTTCTGTTATGACTGCAAGTAGAAAAAAGATGCAGTGCTGAGAGCAGCAAATTATATTGTGTACTATTCTGTGATTTTAGGTGGGAGGGAAAGGAGGGACATTTTTTCTAGAGGAGGATTTGGCGGGGCAGAGATAGCGACAGATTTTTGCTTGCGGGGATTTTTACATGAATGCCACCACTCTGCTGTGTGTTAAGTATGCTGTATGCTGGGAATGCTGCAGTTAAGATTGTCTAAAGTACAGCACGGTATACAGAGTGCATTGGTCAGGATTATGTAAATAAAGTGTACATTGCATACTCCTGTATGCTGTGATGTATGGTACATACCCCTTACTGTTGAACGCTAAATACTTAGGGTAATTCTAAAGTACATTACATATTAATGACCACAGCACCTTGTACAGTATATATATATATACTACTGATTCATGCACTCTAAATGTTATATTGTAATTACATATACCTGACTGAAGTGTTCATTGTCTCAGAATGTGCTGTTTGCCTAGAATTCCCTATTTTTATTTTGTCCTTCTTTAAAGCTGTCTAAGACAAAGTGTATCACCTAGTACGCACTGTCTACTCTGCTGCTGTGTGTAGGCTACCTACGCCTCCATATCCTACCTCCCTATACAGAATATAAGCACTTCCCAGATTCCAAGAAGACATCCATGTTGCACAGCCAGCGCAAGTGAAGCCTGTCTGCAAAATCACTTTTTATTTGTTACTGCCCTTTATAAAAATGCATTTATGATTATGAAGTGAAGTCAACTTCTACTGTTACGTTCATGAGTTATATGCCAGGTTGCTGGATAGTGAAGTGAATCAACATCTGCTGTTTATTTTATTGAATTATATGCCAAGTAGCAAGATTGTAGTGGAATGCATGCTGAACATTAGTATTTCCTAATTATGAATTCCTGGCTGTAACTCTTATCTAAGAACAGACTGTTTTAATTATGAATCCTGTACAAGTGGCTTATGAAGTAATATAGTCACTCAGTTTCTATTGTGTTGGGACGCATAAACTCTGTGTTCAGGTAATTAGCATATGCATCCGCAGTTGAGATTCAACCTTCTATTCAGCTCCGTTATAATTGTCTGTTGTCGTTACAGACACTGTGTAAAATCTGCATAAAAAATAGAGTATTATTTGCAAATCACATAAACCCATATTTTAATTTGAAAATATAACATATAAAACACATTCAATGTTTAAACTTGGGATGCACTGATACCCATTTTCAGTATCGAGTACCGATATTTTTTATGTGGCACTCGTCGATACCGAGTACCGATATTGGTGCTGTGTGCCACGAATATCAGGAGGTCGGGCGGCAGATCACGACCTGTCGCCCGGCTTCCTGATTGCCTGGGAAGCCAGTGTTCTATTGAAAAAACACCGGCTTTACTTGCTGAGGCTGCCTAGCTTCCTGACCAATCAGGAAGCCGGGAGGCGGGTCATAAGGTGGCGTCCGGCTTCCTGATTGGTCAGGAAGCCAGGTTGCCTAGCAACAAGTGCAGCCAGCTTCCTAGCCTATCAGGAAGCTGGGCGTCACATCATGACCCGCCTCCCGGGTTCCTGATTGGCTAGGAAGCCGGCTTCACTTGTTGCTAGGCAGCCTGGCTTCCTGACCAATCAGGAAGCCAGGAGGTGAGCCATGACTTTCCACCGGCTTTTTGATTGGTTATTAAGCCAGGCTGCCTACCAACAAGTGAAGCTGGCTTCCTAGCCAATCAGGAAGCCGGGTGGCACGTTATGACTTGTCTCCCGGCTTCCTGATTTGTTAGGAAGCTGGCTTTACTTGTTCCTAAGCAGCCTGGCTTCCTGACCATGCTGCCCGGCTTCCTCATTGTTTAGGAAGCCAGGCTGCCTAGCAACAAGTGAAGCCGGCTTCCTAGCCAATCAGGAAGTCGGGAGGTGGGTCATAACCCACCACCCGGCTTTCTGATTGGAAAGGAAGCCAGCTCGAAGTTCCGGTATCGGAGGTAAGTATTGGAGCATTTGGGCGAGTACTCACCCAAATACTCGGTATTGAGTATTAAATTGATAAAAAAGGACCATTTTAAGAAAAAAAAATAAAGTAATTTTTAAATTGATACGTTTTCTATTTTCTATTGTGAATAAAATATTCGTTTATGAGATTTGCAAACTATTACATACTGTTTTTAAGTGGATTTTACAGTGTCCCAATTTTTTTAAACTTTTTTTTATTGAGGTTGTACTAAGTCAAGATTAATCCATCTCTCTTTACTTCCTGGAACTCTGGCATATGTGACTAGGACATGTGACCATGCACATCATCTTAGGGTAAAAAATGCCTTTCCCTGAAATCTCATGAGATTTTGCACTTTACAGATGGGATTTCCAAGCAATGCACTGCTGATGTAACCTTCCCGGGATGCATCTCTTAGGCATGGACTACATCACTAATGCCCAAGATGACCAGGAAGTGGGGAAAGAGTAATTATAACTAATGAATATAAGATGATTTCATATGAGCATGCAGATGTGATTGTTAGTGAAGGGGTAAAGGTCCACTTTAAATTATCTTGAATTGCAAAGACCTCATCTGCCACAAATACATCTTGCATGTTTGCAGAAGCAGTGCCAGAAAGAGGGCACATTTTGCCAATCATTTCAGAAGTGCTGTCCAAAGTTAGAGTGCTAAGGTACAGCCGAGTCTGTTGAGCTCCCACAATTGCTGATGTCAACAAAAATAAATGTATGACTTGCATTGACAGCTGCCATAAGAGCTGTAGAAAAATATTATTTGCTTTTTTTAAATAACAGCCCATTGATAGTACCAACATAGTGATTTTGTTTTCCTCCAGAATCCTTCTGCTGTCTGTACCCATTGTGCCCTGTTGGGCCTTTAGCACACACCAGATGGCAGCACAGGCCTCACTGATAATCTGGTTCATCATTCATTTTCCTGTGTCAAATTCTAAAATTCAACAACATATTTTCTCATTTCAGAAAACAGCATTAAAGACATGGTAGAGAACAATAACATATTATTTTAGAAGGGAATTAAAGTACTAGAAAGCAAGGAGAGACTCAGCAGCAATACCGTATCATGCATATTGCCACTTTAAAGATGGCGTTTTTTT
>NW_017307132.1:168179-216336 GCF_000935625.1 Nanorana parkeri | reverse complement strand
AAAATTAGCACAAATATGTTTTATGTTGTAGTTAAAATGTTTATTCTATTTATTTTATACATTACAGAGAGCTACTGCATATTAATGCAGATAAAGATAAGCAAAGTACTGAAGAATCCTATGCTCAGTCCAAAAATCCAAAAGTTGAAACAGCTTACTAAATCACACCACAGAGGAAAAGCATAAAGGGCTCTTCCCAAGAGGTACTGGAAGTTGTGCAAAAGCTCAATCCATGGAAATGATCGGGGTAAATCCTATCGGTTTGCCTAGAGCAGCGAAGGTCCCTCTGGTGGCACACAAGCCTAAGCAGGGTTGTTGAATTCGTATCGAGCGATGCCCGGGACATGCAGTTCCGGTGGCTGGGCTGGTAGTAGTTTTTTTCTACATTTAGAGCCCTGTTTGCCGCAAGCAGGGCTAAATGTAGAGCGGGGAATCCGCCACTCGTTTAGTACAAGTGATCTTGGCGGAGATTACTTGTAATAAGCATGCTGGTCCGTCCCCCCCATCCAGGATCCGCCCCCCACCACCGGCTGCCTCTCTCCCTGCTGGCCGCCTCCATCCTTGCTGTGGTTTTCGGGGGTCTCCTGCTCTTATGGGGGGACCCAGGAACACGGCAGATTAGTTCAGGATGGAGAGCGGGGAGCAGAGTAGAGAACGTCCATTCTCCGCTCCGTGTGAACAGTGAGACAGAAACGCTGTACTCACAGCCTTCCTGTCTCAGCTATAACAGGAGAGCCAGCACAGTGCTGTGATAAAACTGTATTGTAGATGACAGGTTCAATAAAGAGAATCTGTCACCTCAGAGTGAGGGGCTTATTAGCCCCTGTGTAATAGCAATAAAGTTAAATGAAAAAAAGTTTAAAAAAAAATTACAAATAAACATTGATAAAAAGTAAAACATACTAAAATAAACATTTTAAAAATTATTTAAAAATAATAAGAAATAATAATTAAAATAAAAAGTTAAATCAATAAAAATTATTTAAAAAAAAATAAAAAAAGTAAAATATAATAAGATAAATAGAAATTTAAAAAGTGATAAAAAAGTAAAAAATAATAAAATCAATAACCTGCCAGCTCAGTGTCATGCACTACCAGATAACAACCCTTTTGCTCTGACAACTCAATGTCATGCCCCACAAACAGCTATTCTCATTGTGCCGTCTTACTCATATTCAGCTTTTCTTCCTCACCATCACCTTATCATAACCAGGCGCCTGGTCAAGGTCAAAAACAGCAACACCCCTATTATCACAAATGCCACCTAGCAGTGCACGCTATCAAGCTTTCTACAAACATTTTCCTACAAGCCTCAGATGAAACTAATTTATCTCCAAAAAGGTTCCATTGATTCTTGTATGTCAACCACACAAGCATATAGTTTTGAGCCTAATGAGCCCATTGATCGTGAATCCGATTCACGATCAATGGGCTCAGTGGGTTATAAGTGATCTTTAAATATTTGGGGGATTATTCTGCATTAATATTTAATTTGTTATTTAGATGTTTTATACTTTCCTACTTCAATTGTATAAATGTATGCTTTTGCATTAAATGTATGTATGTTCATTTTAAAATGTCTTTATGTAAAAAAAAAAAATGCTGGTTGATGTTTATTTTGTATGTGAGCTAGTACTATAAAAATCCAGGCACCACAATTTTCATACGTGCATACATAATAAACTTTATGAATGTCTTTTATGGCTTCTGGGTTTCGGTGCCCTAGTCGTCTGTGCCAAAGGTGGATACATTTGTTGTGTGGATTATTAGTGACAGTTTTGACTTGTCGTCTACAGTGATGAATCTGTACAGCTGTTCATCTAGTTTTCTTTTTGCAAGGATTTGCTTATTGTTTCGGATTGTGCATTCATCACCTCGAAATTGAACTGTGAGACTGTTATTAGCAAGGGTTTTCACTGATAGAAGGCTTCCTTCTAGGTCTGGAACATACAGTACATTTTTCACAAGGATACTCTGCTTGTCCCGTGACGGTGTGATGCAGTTCAAGAATCCTTGACCGTTAGCTTCTGCAATAATACTTTTCCCATTTGCTAGGAAACCTTTGTCCTTTGCACTGAAATCAATTTCTGAGAAGAATGTCTCATCACTAGTCATGTGACTTGTCAACACACCATCCGCCTGGCATACTGTGTAATGTGCCTGCAGTTTCCTTTGTGGTTATCTTAGCTCTTTCCCTTGTAGTCACACCCTCCGCAATGAGATCACCCGCACAGGATTGCAAGGCACATTGTGTCTGCAGTGCGTTCGAGTGGCGGGTGCGATTAAAATGCTGCAATTCACTTCAATGGCCCGCCACGCCCCCTCCAGCCCGGCAAAAAAGTGAGCCAGGCGCAATGCGGGCAGTGCGTTCTGGCCAGAATCGGACTGGAGCGCACTGCTTATGGTGTGAACTAACCCTAAGCCCTGCGTCCAGTAGACATGTGCGATTTGTTTCGGAAAAATTAGTTTTCTGGACGAAATTCGTTAGCAGTCGTCTGTATGCATTTTTGTTTGTGGACGAATTTTCATTGCAGCAAAGTGACAATTAAAAAATAAATAAATTGAATGTCACTTTGCTGCAATGAAACGAACGATACGAACATGAAATGGATATGAACATTCGTACAGACTACCGCTAACGAATTTCGTCCGAATCCCTAAAAACGAATAACACAAAATCCGAATCAAAACAAGATGAAACCAAACAATTTTTTTGCCGGTGCACATGTCCATCGGGTCAGGAAGCCCTGAGTCCATCGGGTCAGGAAGCCCTAAGTCCATCGGGTCACGAAGCCCTGAGTCCAGCGGGTCACAAAGCCCTGTGATGAAACGGGGGGGTGGACATTAGAGTGTAAGCTCCTCTGTACAGAGACTGATGTGACTGTGTGGGAGACATTAGAGTGTAAGCTCCTCTGTACAGAGACTGATGTGACTGGCTTAGTGTTCTCTGTACAGCATTGTGGTTTATATATGTATAATAATAACAGTGTTACTTGCTCAGCGTGACGGCGGCCTAAAGCCGTGTAAGGGGCCCCGAAATTTCTGAAGGCTACCCTGCCTGTGAGCATTCACTTTGTAAAGTGAACAACCTCTACTACAATAGTAAATTGAGAGAAAGAGACTTATTTAGCTGTGTTTTATAGAGAACAACAATATTTGTGTATGTATGTGTACTTATGGGTGTGTATGGGTGTGTGTATGTACATTACTTTACATTATAAACACTACTAACTAAAGAAAGACTACCGGTAAATTGATTTCCGGTCGTTCGTTGCCTGGTGCTTCAATGCTGGACTATCGTGACAGTCTTGTTACTGTCATGATCTGGGGTCCGGGGCACTGGGGCGTGTTAGCTCCTGGGCTTGCGGAGCAAGTTAGAGTAGCAAGCTGGAATGAAGCCTGGGGTACAGGGCAGGGGACTCAAAAAACTAGGAGTCTGTGTGTTATCAGGAACGCACTAGAGGCGTAGGATCTAAGAAGTTCCAGGTCTTCAACAGAGCCTATAATGGTGAGGATGATTGGCTGCTGGACACCTTTCGAGTTGCGACTCTCTAGCGCATCAGCACAGACTCAGGAAACTGGTTGCAGCACTGAGGTGCTGGATACAACAGCAGGCAGGGGTGAATCCTATACACAGACAGTGGTTCTGGATACTGAGGGACACAAGGGTAGAAGTCCAAACAATAGTGTGATAGGAGGCAGCAACAACACGGCTACCCAGGGTTCACTGAAGAGCGAGGCTGCGTGGAACAAGCAGCCACACAAGAGGACAGACACACAGGTAAGCACAGGTACAAGGGTTTTACTGAAGGAGATGATAATCCATTTGCTGGACGTGCAAGATCTCACTGGGGGCACGAGGGAATTCAGAGACACACAGGGAACAAGGCAGGTAGTAGCATTCCACAGGGATACAAGGGCAAGTGATACAGAGGAGGTCCAACTGAGTGTAAAGACTCATTGCTCAAACAGCAAGCAACAAGTGAACTGAACCTTTAACACTGAGTTTTAAAGTGGATTGGCAGGAAGCCGAGCACCTCGGACAGGAGGCAAAACCCAGCACCTGATCATGACACAGGGAAATATGACAGTTACATACATATCTCTTGCAAAAAAACATACACTGCCTGGTAATTTCATTATTTATAGCAAATACCCAGGATGGGATTTGTTAAGAATTAACCTATATTAGGCTTGCTTTTTTTCAGTTGACAGTCTACAGTATAATGAGAAAAAAAAACTTACTTTTGACATGTGATTTGGGTATACTTACCAAACTTGTCTATATGCCATCTCAGATCTTCATTCAATCTCAAAAACTCACCTATGGAACCTCTTTGCTAAAGAATCTGATGGACCCAATATCTCCTATGTCGCTTGGAATTCAGCATTGGCTTTCAAGCCATATACGTGGTAGAATGCAAAAAAGCGGTCACCTTACATCACTAGCCAAAAACCACAAAATGTAGACAGTATGTGTAAAACACATGTAAAACATATACTGTACTAATTTAAAAGCGTATCATAGTTACATACATAGTTGTTAAGATTGAATAAAGAAACAGGCCCATCGAGAATTATGTTTAGTAAACATGATGCATGTGCATTTTTCAAGGTGTGAATGGGCCCTTAGAATGCATTTAAATGTTTTGTGCATTGTTTATATAATTTTGAGAAACATTTGCTGAAATATTACAGGACATCCAAAATCAATAATTAATTGTTTTCATTCTACAGCTTATGTGCTTTAAAAAGAATACTGCTTTCAGTCCTGCTGACATTGGTCACCAGGACAAAAAGGTGTCATCTACCTTCGGAAAAATAGCTAGCATTAAATATCTGCCTTTAGTGTGGTTTCAAATCTATTTTGTGTGTTTGTTATTGGTGCTTGAGAAAATTGGTAACATTAGCTGTGCTTTTTAAGGTTCAAAATGGAAACCAACACATGATAACAAAAGGGTTAAAGTGGAATTTCAGCCCTTCTATTTCTCTTTATTTATCCATCCCAGCAAGACTGTTAATATAACTTTTTGTTAACAGTTTATTGTAGGTTCACTTTAAAGTGGAACTCCAGTCAATTTTTTTTCTAGTTTTAAATAAAGTGGAAAGGGTTAGAAATTTAGTCAGGTTTGCATTGTTGCTTCTACTTCCCCTGGTCCCCATTATCACCAGGACAGAAAGTGTACACAAATGCCTACTTTTACAGCTGTCAGTAGAACAGGAGGTGAGGGGAAAATGGGGGCAACTGTTCCAGTGACAACTATCTATGGTGGGATTTCCCCTCACTTCTGGGCTATTTCTTTGTGACAAAATATCACTCTTGCCCTGACCTGGCCACTTCTGTCTACAATAGCTCACTCTTATCCTTTCTGTACACTTTTTCAACCCTAGTATCCCCCCGACCTCTACAACCCTTGCAAACAGATGACATCAGAAGTCTCAAAAAGCATAGCCATGCTCTTGAGCTAGTGTGCCTTGAAATTAAATCCCTGTAAGATTTGGCCCTGTGTAAATATGCCTTCCTAAAGGGGAGATTTAGATCCATCTCCCTTTACTTCCTGGAACTCTGGCACATGTGACTAGGACATGTGACCATGCACATCATCACAGGGGAGGAAAATGCCTTTCCCTGAGATCTGGCGAGATTACAGATGAGATTTGGCACAATTACATCATTTGTGCCCAAGTGGACCAGGTAAAATAAAATAAAAATATGTTTAACGAATGAATGTAAGATGATTTTATATCAGCATGCTGAGCTGCATGCTGAGGTGATTTATAGTTGAAGGTGGTAAAGGTCCACTTTAAAAAGACCCGCACTGGACTCCACTAGTCTAAAGAACTTAAGACCAATCTCCTTGCTTAGTTTACCTCCATACATCTTGATCACATTGTCTACAACTGTCTGTGCTGCTACTCACTGATAACAACCTTCTGGACAATTTACAGTCTAGCTTTTGCCCGCTAAACTCCACAGAAACTGCCCTACTAAAGTACACTGACAACTTGTGTACTCATAGTATTAGACCTTTCTGGTGTCCTTGATGCAGACCCTTGGACCACTTCTATTCTGTGTTTATACCTCCTCCCTTGGTCAGTGGATAACTTTGCATGGCTTCCAATACCATTTCTATGTTGATTAAACCCATATCTAACTCTCTACTCCTCACCCCTTCAGTCTCCCTCCTCTCCCTAAATAATTGGTGCTATATAAATTTTGTATAATAATGATGATTTCTATCCACTTACTTTAGTCAAGTCTCTGGGAACAAGAACCAGGGGCAGCACCAGCCAATTTTATTTGTTGCTGCTGTGCTGGTTCTGGGAGTATAAGTGGGGGAGCTAAATCCCAGATCCTAAATCCCATGTTATAAGAAAAGCATACATATCATCATATATTTAATTCATATAGGTTTATGTTCTTTAAGGGATCACACATGTTAACACAGTGAATTATTACTAGTATATTTATTGAGAGTGCTGCGCTAATTGCAGAAATTATTAACATTGGAGTGGTTATTCACTTATAGCATGGCAGCTGTATAAATCTCACAGGTCATTAGGGTTTTACACATAGTGAGCAACACAGATTTTCTTTATTAGCTTACTGCACACCTCTTGTCTGCCCTCACAGCATATCTCTGCCACTTCCCCTGCTTTTCCCAATTACACCCCTGCCACCACTACTCATCAAATGAAGTGGAGAGCAGCTACCACTGCCCACAGGTCCAGCAGTGGCTTGCAGGGTGTGCAAAAAATGCAACAGTTAATCTTTGCTTGGTCAGTGGTGCTATTAGATATGTTGTTGGTGCTATAGCACACTTAAGCACCCACTTGGCACCATCAATGGCAAGAACTAAATGAAAATCTGATAAAGATTTTAACATTTTCCCACCCTATCCAAAATCCTAAATCCTTTATCCTTTACAAGACTAAATAATGTCTATATGTTTAGTTAGCCACATTGCCAACAAATCCAGTCACAAATTGCTAACCTATTTGATGTAATTAATATGCTGTATAAATAGCCCAGAAGCCCAGATGTTTTGATTGCTAAATATGTATGTGTTCACATCAGCACCATGGGTCTCAAATGAGCTAAAAGCAAGATAAAGTGGATGCATTCCCATAACAACCAAGTTTCTAAAATGTTCTAAACGGCACCAGAAAAATTACAGGTATAATTTTACTGACTGTGATAGTCAGCACATACTATATTATTATTATTATACAGGATTTATATAGCGCCAATAGTTTGCACAGCGCTTTACAATATAAGGAAGACATTACAGTCACAATACAATTTAAGACAAGATGGTAAGGAGGGCCCAGCCCGTGAGGGCTTACAATCTAAAAGGGAGGGGATATTTGTTCTATACAGTACTTAAACATTTGTTCCGGGACAGGTATACACAAACAATAAGTGCCTTTTGTTTGTCCTTCTTTTGAAGACAGGATAACAAATAAATTGTTTTACATAAATATAAAAAATGCACATAGTGAGAACTGGATGATGTCACAATGATGTCATAACTGTACAGGTATACACATGTGCACCCTATATGAAAACAATTACTTTGTCTCATTGCTACATTGATTACACTATACTCTATACTGCATAAACAGTTCTGCCCTAACCATCTAATTACTTCACGTGACTTTTGCGTACCTCACTCCCCCAGATTGGAACATAAACCTGTCAGTCAGGACCTGATGCCACCCTTATTATGGAGACATCTCCCTGCAAGCGTAGTGACTCAACCACAAGTGGAAAAATACACAGCAGAATTACACACCGTGTCACTTTCAGGTCATTAAGTCTTACAATGTGCATTGACCTATTTATGAACGAATGAATGGCTGCTAATAATCATGAGTTTTTTGCTTGGTATTATCTGCTGATTATGGATCTGCAGTACAGGGTAAGACAATGCTGGATGACTGTATAAGGGGATAAGGTATTGGCAAGTGCTAGTTCTCTATGTATTATACAGTATTCACCCAACAATACTGTCTCAAGCATTTTATTAAGCGGTCCAAAATGATTCATTCTAGGAAGACAAGTGACCACCCTCAAACTCTGTAATCTGCCCGCATCTGTCATTGCCTTCTCCTCCTCATCTTGCGGCTCCCTGACACTGTACTGTCCAACTGCAGACCCCTGTTGAGACACCATAGCCAGCAGAAAAAAAGCACAGCCTATCTGAGAGTTGCACAGCCTACCTGAGAATTGCACAGCAAACCTAAGAGTCGCACAGGCCACCTGAGAGTCACATAGCCCACCTGAGAGGCGTGCAGCTCACCTGAGAGCCACACAGCCCATCTGAGAGCCTGCACAGGACACCTTGAGACATCAGGGCCTATCAACCCAGAACAACACAGAGTATGTATTACAACTTCATATTATTTTGTATTGCTGTATAATGTATTGCTGCAGTCCTCTATAGCCAATCTCCTTACAGCCTCTCCTGGCTGTCTCTTCTTGCTCTTTGTCCTGGCTGCCCCTCCTCGCTTTCTCTTCTATATTCTCCCCCAAAAAATACATTGCCACACGCGCCGCTAGAGTGTTCAGGCTTCACTTACACAAAAGGTGGCAACCCTAACTGTGTTCCTGTTGGAGGTGGCCATCTTGGTAGAGGCAAGGTTTTGCTTCTTTATGTCAGAGCATCCAGCAAGGAGCTCAATGAGCCGGACCGTAGTGAATCACCACTTCAAAACTTCTGAAACTAGCAGTCTGATGCACATTGCCTTACATCTCATACTGCAGATATTCTTCTATTAGGATCTTGGCATCGGAGTGATGCAGCACTCTTGCATACCTTTAGTTACAGGAAGAATTAGAGAAAACATTTTTTTCAGGGCACGATTACCATTTCTAAATGTTCCCCATAACAGCAAACATAAACTTTTTATGTTCAGTTCCACTCTACAGTCTCTGAAAGTTATTTCCTAGGCTACATTCACACATGAGCATGTGCAATTCAGCAAATTTTTTGCGTGGTTTAATGAAAGCTACAACCACAATCCAAACGCACGGCCAACGCCCAGAAAAGTGCGCATGTACCTTTTCTCACGTTGCGCGTTTTTGTCCACGCCTATGAACGCGTAGGTGTGAATGTTTCACGTTGGAATGCATTGACTTTTGTGTTTTGCATGTTTTTACGTGCGAAAACACGCTCAGGTGTGAACCAGGCCTTACAGTTGTTGCACAAGGAATGGACTTCCATTGAATAGAACCCACTCCCTCTCAAGTAGAAGAGATGGGAATGTCTTAATCAGCAAGCAGGAAGTATTGGGGCTTCTTAAAAAATCCCAAATCCTCTGGTCAAAGAGTGTCAAGAATATACCCCATATTAAATGCTTATTTGTTTAGTAAAGGTTCTAAACAAATACAACGCAATTAAACATAATGAAAGAATATGTAAACCCAGCTACTAAAAACTTCATATAAGCTCTAACATGTTAATTTAATTTTAATAGTCATCTTTTAACATGTTTTATGTTTATCCTCCAGGCGTCCACTAACTGTGATTTTTGAAGAGCCCTGCGCAAAGAGGTCAAATGAGAGGCCTGATTGCGCGCCTTACCAGAAGAGGAATCAATAGAAGGATCCAGGCAGAGATTGAGGTCACCAGCTATGATAGGTTTGCCTTTCCGAAAGACCTCAAGTTTAAGTAAAATGAGTTTAAAAAAAGACACTTGGAGAGCATTAGGGCAGTAAATGTTGGCAAGCGTGAACTCAATTCCCTGGTTTGATACCTGTAGAAACAAATACCGCCCATCGGGAAACCAATGGCGACCCCCTTTGCTTATTTAGTAGGCAAGGAACTATAATACCATTGGGGATATTGATTGGCCATAAGGAGGGTCGGTGAGATATAGGAACGATGAGCCTCCTGTAAGAAATCCACATCCACCCCGTGACGATTCAGTTTGTTCAGGACCTGATATCTCTTACGTGGGGTGTTTAATTCTCGCACGTTTTACGAGAGTACTTTAATAGTCGCCATTGGTCATCCGTTGGGGGAAACCTCTCCTCCTTCAGCATGAAACCAGAGCAAGACACAAATACAGAAGACAAAGACACAAGGCACACAATGATAAAACAAGAGGGCAAGGAAACACTTACATATTAATAAACAGAGGAACATATCCTCAACTATAAATAAACAATCATGTGCCGAGCTGAATATAAGTGAAATAACAAATAAATCATAAACAACTGTGTAAAACCCACAAGTTACATGCTAGGCTCTGTGCAGCCAAAAATCGTGTAATACGTGCTACACAAAAAGCAAGGTAGCCAATGACCTCCAGGGTGGAGGTCATTGGCTCCCTCTACATTGCCCTTAACAACTCTCACTCTGCGCACCGGGGATCGCTTGCATCGCAGATTCCATTGGCCATATAACTCAATATTTCTACCCTTGCTAGGATCTGACTTCTTCCCACCGGGTAAAGGGGATAAGTTCATTAACAAATGGCCGGACTCAGCTAACATCAAATTGTGTGATGTATTGCAAGGTACCTCCTTACTTTCTTTAGATGTCCTGTGTAAACGAAGGGGCACATTCCCCCTGGAAATACCACCAGCTGTCCCACTTTCTGGACTCCTTGCCAAAACCGTTGAGAACACCTAAAGAGTTCACCCCATTTGAAAATACAGTATATTGAGTTCTAAAGGTGCCCATACACTGTACGATTCTCGTACGAGAATCGCGGACAATCCCGCGATCGTATGAGAATCGTACAGTGTATGGAAGGCGTGCAACCGTTTCTACTGTACGGTCGCACGTCTTCCATCGAACAAGCAGGCTGGAAAACCCGACGGGAATCGTACGATTCTCGGCGAGTTAGTGGCCTGCTTGTTCGACAACTGACGAACGGCCGGTGTGCGCACGCGCACACTGCCCGTTTGCCGTCCTTGCAAGCCCTCCCCTCATTGCATCGCAAGTGCGATCTGCCTGTCCAAGATGGGCAGATTGTACTTTTTTTAAGTACTTTACAACCCTCGCAAGACAAAAGTCTTGCAAGGGTTGTAAAGTGTATGGGCACCTTAAGTCTATAACTTCCCACCGCCTCTCTTATTTTTACAAAGCTATGATCCAATTTGAGCACAATTCATCCCCAGCTTATTTATCTAAGTGGGAAATTGAATTCTATTGTACTCTTACCCCTGAGGAGAAGAGTTTGATTTTAGCTCTAGTCAAATCCTCCTCTGTTGATGTCCCCATGTTGGAGACCAACTATAAATTACTGTCTCGATGGTATAACGTTCCCACCAAACTGCATGCAGCTAATGCCCATTTTGATTCTCAATGCTGGCGGTTGTGCAGAAATCCAGGCCCCCTTTCTGTATAATGGTAATACGGATCATACAGCATGTCTGTGGTGTTCAGATCTCCCTAGATCCATGGGTCTGTTTATTCCATCTCACCTCGGTGTCACCCAGTACATATAGGAAAACATTAGTACCTTTTATGCTTAATGCTGCTAAGTCTCTTATCCCCAGCCTCTGGACATCTACTCATATTCCCTCCATTTCAGATTGGTTTCACAAACTAGATTTCACCAGACTTCTGGAAGAACTTCTGTACTCCAATCGAGATGCTTACTCCTCCTTTTACAAGATATGGGCGTGCTGGCTGGCCTTAAAGACTTGGACTTACATGTCTAGCCCTTGAAACTGAATAATACACAATTTTAGAGGGAAGCCTCTTGCCTATGCTTTGGAGTCTACCGCACAACATAGTGCCATAACATTACAAGCTATTTGCGGTTTTCTGTACCTTCAATAGGGAGCAAAAATATATGTTCGGAGAAGTAATTGGTCTGATCTGTGTGTTTTTATGACCGGAGCAAGCTATCGTCTTTGTTCCCCCCGAGATTTATTTGTCTTACGTCTTCCCGTCCCTCTTGTCTTTTCCTACTGAATGTCTTTGTGTCTGTAATCTGTTTTTTTTTTTCTTTAAAACTGGTTTAGTTTATTTTATGTTTACTATGCAAATGTTCTGTCTGTTTTAGATCTTAAAAACCCAATAAAGTAGGGCTGGTACTGATTAAAATTTTCGTGTTCGATTAATCAAATTTTTTTTAAATCGATTAATTTCGATTAATTATAACGCACATACAGATCCAACTACATTGGCCTATACACATACAGCACAGCAATGAAGTAATAAAATGAACTAGGATCACACTAATCCAGCACGTTCTTAATCTCACGTGCCCCACTCAATATGGCCGCCGCTTGAGTGGGGCAACTCAGAATAATAACGTGCTGGATTAGTGTGATCCTAGTTCATTTTATTACTTCATTGCTGTGCTGTATGTGTATAGGCCAATGAATGCCTTTGCTGGCGCTCGTGCAGAACAAGTACTCGCCGGCCCAATATTGATTTGCCTTGACCAATGCACTTCAAATCATCACTAACAGTATAACCAAGCTCACGTATCTCGGATACAGATAACTATAACATCTGTAGAGATGTAGCTGCTTCCGTCTATTTGTCAATCTCATGTTTCAAAACCATCTAAGCTCTATAACCAAAGATGGAGTCTCCTCATAAACCTCAGCTTAGGGCTACATAACTACTTGTAAGTGCTCTGCATACATTCAATCTTCAAAGAAAGGATATTAAAAACAGAATGAGTTTACAACAAATTCTTAACTTGGCGTGCTGCTCAGTGATATTCTGCAATACACCAACCACCACCTATAGATCTCACAAAAGAACACAGCACCCATATGTGGATATAGAGCAGATCTGGATCAAAATGCTGCAACTGGCTGAATTGCTCATGCAGGTTGGGTAAGACGTCGGCTAACGACAGCCTTGTCTGTCAGGGTAGTCTCATTGTGCAATAAGGAATTGCTGGAGCTTGACAGGTGAGCCAGGCTTTGACTTTTGCTGAGAAAATCAAGATTTACAAATCAGACCCTCTAGTTTTAAAGCTCCTGAACAGAGTTATTGTAAGGTATCTGTAGACATGACATGACAGTCACCTGATCTGGCTATTTTGGCTGGATAAGGTGACACCATATACTGTCAGGAAAGCGACTATCGAGGTAATATACAATCAAGATAGAAACCTTTGTCTAACAGAAGGTATCTACATGTCTCACTTCCATCACAAATCCAAAAATAAGGGGTTTATTTCTTATTTTAGGATTGTGGAAAGAGCAATACATATCATTCCCTTTATGCTCCTGGACCATCTGTTCATCTACTATCCTTATCGCTTATTATTTTAGAATAAGGAAAAAAATCCCTTAATTTTTGGATCTGTAATGAAAATAAGGCATGTAGATATCTTCTCATTTAATAAGACTTGACTGTTCTTGGCATATAAAAAGAGAAATATACATGAGTATGTCACTATGTATGAAAATGTACATAGTTGATAAGGTGTGTGTACACAAGCCCCTATGGACTCCTATATCCATGCATATTTTGAGAAACTCATCCAAGCATTTTTTAAGTTATCTATGCTCACATCTGACACCACTAACTGTGGATAGAGTTCCACATTATTAGGCTCCATTCACACCTATATTTTAGGTGCGATTAGAGATTTCTGTGTCAGGTACTTGCAATTTCCTGTAGCAGGAATCCATATTTTGCTGTTTACAAGTGGCCTCTGTCACCCATTCAAGTAAATAATCCTGAGACAGCCGCTGCATTTGAAATCCAGCACACCGCATGTAATATGTGATAAGATTACATACAATTGGGAATTAATCACTATCCCTGGACGTACGATCAATGCAGGAATCACAGGATGCAACAATCCCTAATCGCACCTAAAATATAGGTGTGAATGGAGCCTTTCTGCTTTGAGAGTAAAACAACCCTTATGCAGTTTAAGATTAAACTGGTTCTCATCCAACTTCAGGTTGTGGCCCGATGTCATTTTCAGAGTTGTTAGGTTAAACAGTTTATTACCAATACTTTAGTCCCCATTGAGGAATTTGTATATTGCTGGTGTGCTAGCAGGTATCCAAAATGACCTATCAGAACCACTTTTTTAGCTACAAACAATTGAACTTTCCGCCTAAATGAGCTAAATACAATCAAAGTCTAATGTTTCATTCACACTATGTGTGAATGTACGTTTAGGGATTCCTGTGGCAGAAATCCCAAATATGCCGGCAGTACGCTGGCACTCCACATGTGAACATATCTGATATGATTAGATGCAGTTAGGAATAGATCACTTTCCCTGGATACATCTATTGTGCGTCCAGCGACAGTGACCTATTGAACGGGTGATAACGCATGCTTCTAAATGGCATATTTGGGATTCGTAGGTTCCTGCCACAGAGATTCCTAAGCGCACATTCACACATAGTGCAAATGAAGCCTTACAGTTTGACTTCTTTAAAAATCAGCCCCACCCTGAGTAGGAAAACCTGTGCCCTGTCAGCATGCTGCAGAGCGGGACCCTTGCTCTTTGTTGGGAAGTAGTGAACTCTTTGCAGAGGTCCAACATGCCCTCTGCTGAGTCAGAGCCAGAGCTCCAATCAGAGGGCAGCATGAGCTTCGCTGATTGCAGAGCTACTGGTCAGACTCAGTTACAATGAGGCCACTGCTTCCTCAAAGAGAGCAAGGGTCCCTCTCTGCAGGTGCTGGCAGGGGACAGACCTTCTGTTGTCATGTAACTGGGATGTATTTATTTGATGTAAACTGAGGGTCTAGTTTGGCTTTAAATGTATATATAACTATGGAAAGTCTCTATTTCACATACAGTATATCTGTATTTAATAAGCTGTGTGACAATCTTTGTAAACTGACCCTCTGTGATCCTCAGGCTAAAAACAATCAGGGCAATGCTGTGAATCTGCACACATTATAAGAACATGACTAGACAGGGCAAAGATACTTCATAATGTGTGATAAGCTAAGGCCCTTGTACTATCTGTTATAGGATCAGACATTGCTGACAGTGCATATGTAGTATATAGTGAACTCCTGACATCAGTCACCAAGATAAAAGTAATATATCTAATACACGTTTACATGGGAAGCCATATTTCTCATACACCTGGCTCAGCAGGAAGCAGTGGCTTTATCACAGTTCCCCTTAACAAACAGACATGGGACCAGCTGTGTCAGGATTAGTGGATTTAACAAAGGAGGATAATAGGTATATCCTGTGTGCTGTCTGCAGGCCTAAAATTAAGAGGCAGCCTGTAATTCCAGAGCAGAAACCGGCAGCCAGGAAACCAGACAGAGCACTGGGCACAGCTTCAAAGTGGGGTATCACAGATTGGGAGAGGAGGGAGAGGAGGGGATGGTTTCACAGTTCACCATATTACATTTCCATGATGATTCAAGCAAAGCATGTTGATTATCATGCTGTAAAATCTGTTGTCTTCCGTGAATGTATTTTTCAAATGATAGTTTTAGATAAAGTGACCCAATAGTACGAGGGTGGGCAACACCGGCCCTCTAGCTGTGCCTTAACTACAAATCCTAACATGTTTCTGCCTCTGGAAGTCAGGCCTGTAAATGTCAGTCTTGCAATGCCTCATGGGACTTTTAGTTCGACAATAGCTGGAAGGATGGAGTTGCCCTCCCCTGCACTAGCAGAATTCCAACAGGCCCTAACTCTTAGGCCCCTATGGGTTGTATGGAGTGGTTATTACAAGATATGGATGTAGCTACCTGGCTTTTTGGGGATTTAGATGCAGCAGAGTCAAAGTAGTTCACTCCCAAATGGATGATTCCATTTTGGGTTCAGAAAGCAGAATTCAGTCTCTCCCCAAACCTGGCATGGCATGGCTTTAATGGGTTCTTACAGAGAAAGATGCAGCAATTCTGTATCCTAGCTAGACACAATTGTAGCATTTCCTATTGCAAAACTGGCCATACATGTGGCGCTTAATCATCCACAATAAGCAGCATGGATGCGGGGAAACTCCCCTGCAATGATATGGTATTCTGACAGCCACATCCGCAGCTTTTTAGAATACCTGAATAATGACTGCAGCTGATTGGTAGAAATCATTATCCGGCCAACAATTGTCAGCCTGGCTCCTTTGACAAAAGTCGATTGAAAAATCAACTTTTTTAACGCAGTGGTGCAAATTTTCGAGAAGTGTATGGAAGCATAAAGCAGACCTTTATCTCCTCTTACTAAAAATCACAGCAGCATGCAGCACTGCATGCTGATATGAAATTATGTTACATGAATTAAACAAACATTTTTTGCTTTTACTTAAAGTTACTGTTTGTCCACCTTCTGGTTGAGTGAGGCAATGGCAATGTAGACCTGGCCTCACAATGCATCCTTGGAAGTCTGCATCACCAGTGCCTTTCTCGGAAATCCCATCTGTAAACTGCAAAATCTTGCAAGATCTAATTTCCCCCCCTTCAGATGATGTGCACTGTCACATGTTCCAGGAGGCAGACCCAGAATTTGAAGAGGTAAAGGGAGATGAATTCATCTGCCCTTAGTGAAAATGGGGAGTAAAAGAAAAAAAGGTATGCAAAGAATAAAAAGCTTGCAATTATCTAGAAGTATCTATTTGTAGACTGCCATTACTAAACATTTCTACAGGTGCCTTTGTCATTTTTAAGATAAGGATGAAGCTCCTCTTTCAGGCTGTTCTGTACAAAAAAATAAAATTAGACTAAATTTGGGAAGGGAAGTAACAGAGGCTATGAGATGGCAGACCATACCCCGAGCACCAATAAAGCTCCCCAAAAATTTCCACTTAAAGGAATTAAAGGAATTGTCTCACCCTCAACTTTATCCTACAATGTAGTGCTCAGTGCCTTAGCGACCTTTAAGAAGATCTCAAACATTGTCACATGGAAGGTGGGGTAAGATATATTTATGCAAATACAGACCATCAGAAAGTCAGTGCCTGCAAGAGGAACTTTGAGGGCATTTGGTGCAGTGGAAACGTAAAGACCATGCCCAATCCACCCACTGTTGGAATATCTATTTTGAATAGCTGCAAATATGCCCTAAAAATTCTTAATAACATCAATCATGTATTTCAAACAGCTAAGAAAGAGCTTGCACATCGCCATCAACAGTGACCTCCACCTCAGCCTGGCCTTGACTGACCTATTCATGTCTTTACCCCCCACACACACACCTTCCCCGCATGGAGAGAAACAAGCTTAGGCCTGCATTGTGAATGTTTTTGCAGGCACCTCTCCTCCTTTCATTAAAGCCCCAGGCAGCAGAAGCCCTGCTAGACTCCCATAACTTTTGTCAAATCTCCATGCTGATCTGCTGAGCCTTATCACTCCCAGAGACAGAGGGTGGGGCACAGCCTTGCAGTCACTTGTGCTATGGAACAGGATGGGAGATTTGTGACATAATTTATTGCTGGGCAAACCGCAGAATTTTACTAAAGAATTTTTATGTGATCACATGGTCTCTGTAATTAATAGACTTGCTTATAATTTATGCCTCTGTACAATAGCTAACTTTATAGAGGATTCAGCGATTGATTTAACAGAGAAGCACTGCCGGAGGAGGTCAAAATCCAAGATTACCACTTCGATTCACAAAGTTGACAAAACTGCATTCACAAAATTCTAAAGCTTCTCAAAACTCTAGAAGAAAAAGTCAAATGCAGCATTACATACACTTTATTAAGAGAAAGCACTGGAATAGGTTCCACTCAAGAGAGTAGACAGCAACTCACACCAACTGCTTCTAATTGCTTCTGACACAAAGGCCCATGTAACAGTTGTGATCCTACTGGAGAGAAATCATCAGATGTAGAATCACTATGAAGGACACATGTGGGCAGTGAAACACTTACCTGCTTACTCCCTCCTAGCTGGGTGAGCAAGGAATTTGGCTCCTCCTGGAGACTTACATTCAGCAGCATTTTGCGCAGTGAGATTGATGCCCCGCTGACCCAGCCAGTGAAGGAGCGATACATACAAAGCAGGTAAGTGTCCGCTTGCACAGTTTAGCATCCTGGGTTCACAAGTGTAGTTCACAAGTTTGAGATTGGTCTAAAAATCTCAGGTTCTGATCTCAGTGCTCATTCAAAAGTCCAAATGTACAAAATGTCCAAATGTTTTTCCATGCAAGCACACTGGTTCAGTTAAGGCGGCTCCAACAGTACAACAGGTCTCCCTTAGTAAGGTATCTTTGGGTTTCTTTGAGTGTAAAGATATATTGAATGGGTACCAGACCAAACGGGTGAAAAAGTCCAAAGAGTTTTAAATTATCCAGTCGCAAGGGAAAAATAGCCAGTGGGTTTCAGGGGCAACAACATTCCCCCTTCATCAAGGCTACAGAACAGATACAATGATACAGTTAAAATGGTAAATACGTTATTTTTAAAAATCTTTTAATTTGTTATTAATGTTTTATCTCTTGTATCTGTTCTGTAGCCTTGATGCCTGACCAGCATTTATGCATACCTCCTAACTGTCCCTCATTTGGAGGGACTATCCCACTTTTGGAGCAAAATCCCTCTGTCTCTCCTAGCTCCTCAATTGTCCTTTGTTCTGATGTTTATACCTATATACAAAATGTTAATCTACACTAGACCTTTCATTTTTAAAAGCCAATACAAAGGAAAAGTAGTGATGAGATAAAACACTCATGGGTTTAACCAATTATTTATTACATATTTTTTCTTCATGGTTTGTGTAACTGCTGGTCTGGCAAGGGGGGAATTCCTTTTCTGCATACTTCGTACTAAAAGGTGTCCCACTTTCTCATCTCAGAAAGTTGGGAGGTAAGTTTACAGAAGCCAGAATTATCCTCCAAACAGGCTGTGGTCTTTGGCTCATTCATCTGTAACTATCACCAGCACTTTTCCTACCTTTCTTGCTATACAACCTCAGGCTTGGGGAACACCACCAGTTGTCTTCAGTAAAAAAAAAATGGTTTTGGGAACACATCTTCTGCTGGCTTTGAACATTTATCAGGGGGTGGAACTTAGTGTAGCTGAGCTATAAGGTCACTTTATATTTAAAAGCTTAAAAGAGAGCATAGCTTTAATCCAAGCCAAACACATGGCAATTTTCTCGCAATATCAAATCTTTCAAATCTTGGTATTACAAATGATTGACAGGATTAAATCAGTCTGGTACTACATTTTATACTGGGTGTTTGATACTGTGTATTTTATACTGTGTATTTTATACTGTGTATTTCAACCTATAAGGCTGGAAATTGCAGTATAACAACAATCACGCGCGCCAAGGGTTACTGAATCTAAGCTGCAAAGCACTTGTAGCCACCATCACCTTATGTGAGGTGGCTACTAGAAATGTTGCGATTGCCAGAGTTGTAGTCAGTCTGAATTATAGTTGGCATTTATCTGGTTAATTCCAGGTGTCCTGGCATTGATTGTACCTGCCTGAGTGGAGTGTGACTCTGCTGCAGTGTGGGACATCCAATGGGGGACACTGCGAGTGTGTGTGCCATGCACCAGCCAATCACTGGGGTTCTCTCAACCAGTTTTGCATGCTGGTTAAGTGCATATATACCGGAGGGAATTGCAATGTGCGCAGTCTGGATCCAGTCATGGATTAGTCCAGGTTGGGGAGCTGCCTGGCTAGGCCTGGGGGCGGGAATATTGGAGTGAGGAGGAGAACTAGGGAAGCTGTTGGCTGTGGAAGGTGCCCGGAACATAGTGGACCTCAGGAGCAAGTCTCCTGCTGAGGATTTGTCCAATCCCTACTCATCTGCTGCTCATCTCCTAAAAACGAGATGACTCGGGGATCTTTACACACACACACACACAATAGGTTGGACTTGATGGACATGTGTCTTTATTCAACCTCAAATACTATGTAACTATGTAACTATGTAAAATACCTAATCAACTATGCTGTAAATGGATATACATTGAATAGCTAAAAGGGACTAGTGAGCAGGGCTGCCATTAGAAATCATGCCCCCGCCAGCTGCCAATGGCATGCTGGTACTTGTGATGCCCCTGAGTCTCACACTATTATTATACATTTATATAGCTCTGACATATAACGCAGGGTCCCACAGAGGACACTGAGCCAGTCACATTAGTTTCTGTATAGAGGAGCTTACACTTTAATGCAGAATGGCACCAGCTGTAGGGGGACTACAAATGCCAGGAATACCTTATACAGCAATACAGAACAGTCAGTGGCGACTCTAGGAACAATATTTAGGGGGGGCACATAAGATACCACAGTCAGATCTTGGGGGGCACTAATAATTTTCATTGCATGTCGCAACCGATGGGCGCCGAGAGCTGATTTAATTTCAGATGTCTCCTTATACGCTCACTCCATTTATACCACCCATTTCAAGAAAGACATGATAGGATGATTGAGAAATTCATTGAATACATGATTGAAAAATTAATTTGGGTTCATTCAAAAGTGGAGGGACATAGGCTTTGCTCACTCCACCTATGAACATCCCATTCAAGAATACATGATAGAATGGTTAATTAATAGCATGATTAGAATAATAGATACATGAATAAGGATGGTTGAGAATGGGGGAGCGAATATTTGTGTCGACGTTTCGCGCTCAGAGGCGCTTCTTCAGGAGATGGAGAGAATCAATTTAGCAGGCTGACGTGCGTGTATCCAAGACGGCCCCAACCGGGCAGTACACCAAAACAGTCCTCCCAGGGGAGAGGAGCGAGGACCAAACCCTGTGCTGTACTGGGTACGGGTGGCTCGGAGGTGTTTGGAGGACAGGAGTCCCTGTGCGTTTGTGGGGCCTCCATGTGAGGCAGTGTCTAGGTGAACAAGTGACCCAAATCCTGCGGTTCTTTACTCCATACAAGGCGTCCCTATTATTCTATGCCTCCCACCTCAAACTGCTCAACACAGGGTTTGGTCCTCGCTCCTCTCCCCCTGGAAGGACTGTTTTGGTGTACTGCACGGTATAGGCCTGAGCTATACTGAGCCTAGGGTGTGTGGAGGACGCTAATTTGTGTCCTCCCGTTACCCTAAGGAGAACTATGGGGAAAAGACTTAACCCCATAGTTCTCCTTTAAAAATACTTTTTTACTGCTAAATTGCTTTGGATTTGTCATTAGGTGCCCAAAAAAACCCATCTTTTTTTTCTTTCCTTTTTCTATCATATAAACTAAGCTGCTGTGCTGTCCCCCCAGCCCCAGGCCAGACACCAAGCCTCAACTGCTGCTATCCTCCCAGCCAGCCCCGGACACATCTCACTTAGCTGCTGCTGCTGTTCCCTTCCCCCCCAGCTCCAGATCATTACAGGCTTACCAGTGCAGTGACTTGACTTCACTACACACAGCCACGAACAGCCATCAAGCTCTGCCATTCTGCTGTGAAAAGCTCCGCGTCCGCCCCTGAGAAAAAACCCTTCCTGCACGTGGGCAGGAAGGTACCAAAACATCAAATTGGACGGGGGTGTTGGGACGTACCAACTGTTCCGTACGACCGCGGCGGACTCTGCAAGGACCAGTCACAAACACCTTGTCGATTCCTGGCGGGGGGGCACACGGGGGGCAAGTGAAAACCTAGGAGGGGCAATTGCCCCCCCTTGCCCCCCTGTAGCGACGCCACTGAGAACAGTATATGAATTGGACTCTGGACTTAGTAACACACTAGACTCTGGACTTGGTAACGCACTGGACTTGGATTGGTCGGAAGGGGGCCAATGACCTTGCTCTTTGTGCTTGGCATGCGAGATCCCCAGACCTCACCGTGTGTGATTTTTTTCTTGCGGGGATATGTAAAAGATCGCGTTTATGTTCCACCGCTACCCACTAACCTCGATAACCTTAAACATCAAATAGCAACAGCGATCAACTCAGTGGATGGTGATATGCTGATACGCACCTGGGAGGAATTCTCTTATCGCATTGATGTTGCCCGTGCTGCAGATGGTGGTCACATTGAACACTTGTAAGACAGGAAATAAAAGTTGATTGTGAGTATAATACTTGTGACTTGGCTGGAGTTTTGTATTACTTTTCCTTAATAAAATATTGCGTAAAGAAATCGGTTAATTCTTTTTGAATAGCCCTTTATAATAGTAAGACTATTGGGGTACCCAAAGGATTTTACAGTAAATGCTGAGTTCCTGGAGATGTCCCATTAAAGGGACTGGCGTAGGAAGACCTAATTAGTAGGTCATTATTTAAGGCGAGCTTTTGTTCATCGGGGAAGTTGTTGTCATGGACATTGGCACAAGATTGAATACAGAGGGGGATTCATCAAAACTGGAGGAGACAGAATTTGGAGCCCATGGCAACCAAACAACTTCTCTCTTCAGTTTGTTCAGTTTAAGATTTGAAAATGAAAGAGAGAAGCTGGTTGGTTACCATGCACAGCTGCTCCAGATTTTGTCTGCTCCAGTTTTGATAAATTCCCCTCACTGTGTTTTTGAGCACTTTGTTTGGAAACACCCACCATCTTTGCATTGAGATTACTGTGGATGATGGATGCGGTATTAATACTATATTTGTTATCGTGAACAAAGAGCAAGGTGATATCAGCACTATAGCATCACTCGGTTTACTGTGAAGCCAGAGCAGTTAACTCTTTGAAACAGTGGACACCTCGTTACATTTGTTGGATGCACTTTGTTACATTTGTTGGATGCACTATTTATTTTAAAATATTGACTGTTTAAGCACTACATTTTTGTTGTTGCTCAATATTGCCATGTTTACAAAATACACAGAATTTGTGTGTGTACGTTGTATTAGCTTGGCACAATATTAATTTTATAGGACTTCTATATCTTTCAAGTTGTATTAGCTTGGCACAATATTAATTTTATAGGACTTCTATATCTTTCAGGGTTCTAATCTTTCAGGTTGTATCTGAGGTAAGCTGCACCACCCCCTGTTCATTGTGAGAAACCAATATGGCCAGTCCCACTGGATAGTGGAATGGAAGTTAACAGAATATAGCCATACATTTCGGAAAGATTGGCCACAGTAAAAAATAAATAAATAAAAAGGGGCTCAGATGAGACTTTTCTGGCTGATAAGGTAAAACCGTTGTGTGATTAAAGGCAATACATTTCTCTAAAATTATATTATTTATATTTCTATATTTAAAAAAAAGAAAACAGAGAGAATGCTGTTTCAATTTCATTAAATATCTGCATTTGTGGTTGGACTCTGTAGGTTGCAACAACGTAAATCTATTTAATTTATATAGGAATCTTAACTATTATGAGCTAACTATTACCCCTGTGAGCCAAATAACAGCACCCTTTTGTGTTGAAGCAGAATTTAAGCCAATTTTTTTAGCTTTGACTAGCGTAAGAGAGGGATCTAACCCCTGTCAGCTTTTTTGGACATCTGTGTCCCATTGGAGGCATCCCCCTTCAATTTCTGTCTGATAGCCACAACAGGAAGTGAGAGGAAATCCCTCCAAAGAGAGGGTAACCCGTGGTGGTCAGCAGGGTCACCAGAACTTGTGACCCCATTGGAAGATTTTGCCATCTATTCCACAATTTTGGATTTTCTTTTACTTTCAGTGATAACAGTCACCAGGACAAATAAAGGGGGTGAATCTCCCTAATGGGGACACAGACAGCAAGAAAAACCTGACATGTGTTCTAATCCTATCCCTACGGAAAAGCCCTGGGGCCATGCTGAAAAAAATATGAAACATAATTCTGTGTTTAAAAGTCAGAATTCTGTGTTTGAAAGTCAGAATTCTGAGTTTTAAACTCAGAATTTTAAAAACAGAATTCTGAGCTTAAAAGTCAGAATTCTGACTTTCAAACTCAGAATTCTGTTTTTTTATTTCAGAATTCTGACTTTTAAACTCAGAATTCTGACTTTTAAACACAGAATTATGTTTCATTTTTTTAGCATGGCCCGAGGGCTCTTCTGTACACTCCACTATCCACAACTAAAACAAAATTAAAAAAAAATAATGTTTTAGCTTCAGTTGCACTTTAAATGTGGCTACAATATGTACAATAAAACCATGCTACATTGAATTTTCCTCTCTGCCTCTACAGAGATCTACAGGTGAATAGAAGAAATAAAAATATATTTACCAAGGTATCATTTCTTCATGGCCAGCAATTTATTGATTTGTATCTGTAAAAACGGCTCTTTTTTTCCATTTGATGTACATTCTTGCTGTGTTGTTTTCAATCATCTTCAAAAAGATAAACTGAATGTTTTCTTTGCTCTTTATGCTGTTCACCAACGTAGATATTTCTGCTTTATGTCAACAGAAAAAATTATTTAGATTTATTAAATCCATTGCCGTTACAGAAACCTGTGACATCTAGCAGTGATGCATGGCCTTCTGTGACTTTACCAGGTGGTGAATAAAGTAGGAATAATGACTAGCATCTCTAGATCTCTACTTGTTATCAAACACAAGAGATCAAGGTAGCATACTCAGCACATTAGACATGTTCTACTCTCAAATAGAATGGTAGATTGTTGCAAGCGCCTCCATGTTAGTGGCCTGTATATATGACAATCAGCTGTTAGAAATAAGTCACTAAGCAGATCTGTGTCTTCTGCCATCCTTAGAACTTCCCAGCCAATGCTGCCCAGCCTCAGAAACTGGGGTTAATTGACTACAGGCAAATAGGCTGTTCACTTAGCAAGGGAATTTTCCTTTAGCTTAGTCACAGTGAATGAGTTGACAAGGTTTTGGAGTTTCAAAACATATTGGTTGGCATGGAATTTTTTTTTTTTACAAATAAAATGTACAAATAGGAGGGCTCTCGCCCGAATCAACATTCAAGTGAAACCACTGAAAACACATTCAGTCGTAAGAATGATTATAGCCATGAAGACAAAATGTTTAGCACAAAATGTTCAAGCACATGCTATCAGATAGTACAAGGTTATATGTAACAGAATCAGCAAGAACATGTAAAATGAGCAGTATCATCCGGCACTCTGCAACGTCGTGGCAAGAAGAAGTTCACGACGAGATGAACCTCATAAGTGGCAGAAAGGTGAATTTTTATATAATAAATTGGTATTATAAAATTGGGAGGAAGAAAATGGTAAAAGGGAAAACATCACCCATATTAAAGCAAAACAGTGGAGTGGGTGAAGATTCCACCCAAAGGGAAAAAGGAAAAAAAATATATAAGCAGATATAGAAAAGTCATTACCTCCGGAGCCAGCCGCCCGGACACCAAAATTGCGTTGACATAGCCTGAAGGTAAGAATCCAAGTACTGCAAGTGCAGCCAAGCACCCCAGATAAAAATAAACGTATCTTCAGTATTGCGCATGGCAGAAGTAAGTTCCTCCATTTGCTACATTTCATCAATCTTTGAAAACCAGAGCCGCAAAGTAGGAGGAGAGGCCTGCCTTAAGAACACTGGGATACATGCCTTAGCAGCAGAGAGTAAGTGGATTGAGAGAGAACAATTATATTTGGCACTAGAATTATCCGCCATATGGGCTGGAAAATTTTGACCAGCAGCCAATATTTATCAATTGCACAAAGATTAAGGGCACTAAAATGTTATCCATAAACACAGAGAAATGAGAAACAAAATGTTTTTTTCTGCCGTAACTCACATTAAAGGATTAATCTTGCGTAATGCAGCATATTTAAATAGTTAATTGGATAGTTCGACCATGAGCAAGAAAATCGCTCGGACTTTAGATGAGTTGCAGTCACGTGGACAGAAACATGGACGCTCCGTTGCGAGATTGTACCATCGAAGAACAATGTGCCATAGTGCGCTTTCTTTGGTGAGCTATGGATCCGCATTTGCCATAGTGCATGATGACTTGGGATACATTAAAGTCAGCGCACGATGGGTTTCCAAACAGCTTACTGCTCTGTACATGCAACAGTGTGTGGAGGTTGCGACCCAGTTTTTGAGATATTATGAAGATCGGAGTATTCTGGAGAGAATTGTCACCAGTGACGACACATAGGTGACCCAGAAAGCAAAAGGAAAGAGGCACTCCGCGGTCGCAGGTCCGCCTCAGTTGATGAAATAAAGGAAGTTGTACATACTTGGCTTCAGCAGCAGCCGAAAAGCTTCTTCTCTGCAGGAATACAGAAGCTAGTTGAACGATACAACAAGTGCATCATCTTGCATAAGGACTATGTGGAAAAGTGATTTGTTTACTTGCTCACAGTTACTTCTATTAAAGCCGTTAAATGTAGTTTGTCTTACTTTTTGATTCTCCCTCATACTTTGACCACTATCTCTGCAGCCATACCTGATGGGATTATTGTCAAATGTATCCTTGTGGAAAAGAGTGCTTACTATCATGGGCTTAAGCAACTCTATCCCAACAAAAATAAAATCTTTCTGTAAAAGAAGAGTAGTAACACGTACTTGTCCCATGGCCCGTACCTCCAATCTACTCTGTCTTGTAGAGCTGAGGACCTGAGCTGACAGACGAGCTGCTTGAAAATAGTTTTTTCTTTAGTAAGTATATCTGTGAAGGTTTTCATTTATCCAGGTTATGATATAACTAGTAGTAGTTGGTCAACTTCAGCTAGATATGTTCTGTAATGTTGAAGACATCACCACTCATTCAAGTGGCTTCCTTGGTTTAAATGAGAGTCGCTTTAATCCAATCACAATGGTTTATGACTGGATTAAGGTGACCGAGTTACCCATGTGGCTATAAATGCAGGGTTTGTTCCTAGCACTTATTTAGTATAAGGAAGTCTATTGAGTGACTGGTGAAACATAGTGACTGTGTTTAGATGACTAACATGCACTTTTTGAATTTTGGAAATATGGTTGCCCCACCTATACTTGAGCTTGACTTACCAGCATCACTCATTTTGCCTGATGAAGAGGATACCGTGAGACACCCGAAACGTTGCTTTTTGATGCATTGTGCTATGTTTTATGTGTCAATAAACAGCCGGTGTCTATGTTATCCTGTGACCTACCAGCGTGCCCCTGCAAACAACTACCTATTGTTTATTTGCTCTCATGTTTTTATTCAGGCCCCATTCACACTTGCTACTGTCATGGATATGTGGTGCATTTTTGTGCATTTAGCCACGTTTGTCACGCATCAGCATAGGGCAGCCCATTGATTTCAACGAGCTGTCCTAGACACGACAGACATGGCAAAAAAGCTCATGCAGCAATTTGAGTGACAAGCTTCACTCATTTTTTGACCGTACATTTCACCCATTAATGTACACCAAGATGCTTGCTTATCTTAGTTGCCATGTTTGGAGTGACATTAACAGATAATGGCACTGCAAGTGTGATATGCACTTTTCATGAACCTGGGCAACATTGGGCGATTCTGTGCATGTTCACGCAGGCAGAAAGTGTAAATAGGGCTTTATTTGAAAATTTTAATACCAATTTCAGTATATGTGCACTACAAAAAAAATGCAGTATACTTTTTATTAAATATATAGATTTTATAAATATTTGTTCAAACACTGTACAACTCACTAAACTGAGACTAACAGCATTTGAAAGTCGAGAACTGTGTTCTCGACTTTCAAAAAATATATAGTTTGGGTAGACGTTGGATACATTTCTAAGCCATTTAAAGTTGTGAAAAATTTGTCTGGCTGCAAAAGGGTTAATCTACCTGTCACTGACTTACCCATCTCAAACCCTGACATAAATTTGCAACTTGATAGTCAAATAAATTATGAGCTGCATCTATGGGGTATGTGCGCCACCTACAGTCCATTTTAAAGTTTAAGTTTACCTTGCACTCATATTCGGGGTGTAACATGAACATGATCAGATAGCTCCCTACTGACACTCTGCATTATTGGCATGGTCCTACGGGACACAGACACTACGGAACTATACCTGAGGGCCCTGTGGCCACACTGATAGCATAGATAACGAAAATATATTTATATACTAGTAAAAGTGTGCCCTTTGGATGTATTTAATTTGGTGTTTTTGTGGGGGGTGGGGGGACAACATGCATACAGAATGGTGTTCTGTGGGGTATATATTGTACAACACAGTCTACAGAGTGCAGATGTGAAGTATGTAATTCCCAGGATGATGGAGTATGTAAAAAAGCTGCTACCACATGAGGGAACCCACCTTACACCTACTTTCTAGCACCAGGACCTTAGTCTTGTCTGACTGGAATGCTACTCCAGTGTATAGAAAACAATCAGTCTGACTCCATCCGGTTCCTTGTTGTTTATTTTTTGGGGGGATATCTGCCTCCATGTTGATAGGTGATTACATTTATTGATACATAACCATATTTTATATGGAAATATTGATGCTAGAAATTTTTAAATATTTGGTAGGATATGTGGAGGCTGCAACAAGTTTGTCCTGGCGCCCGCCCACCTGTTTTGAGGCACCAACACTCGATCTTTTGGGGAACCTGTTAGACATGGATGTTATGTATTCGACTCAAGCCTAACAAATATATGTATGTTATTTGTATTAATTGATTATGATGTATAGTAAGAATCTATTGTGCATTAAAAAACATTTTTGAGGCAAAAAATGTAAAATGTATGTAATATGTATATGTATTTACAGTTACTGCCTTTCTGCTCCTGAGTAGGGATCTGCTGCATGTTCGAGTCAAACAAAGGTTCGACTCGAACATAGCCTGTTCTAGTGTTCGCTGAACGCCGAACATTACGGGATGTCCATCCCACAATGCACTGCGCCGTCCGAAACGGTAATTGGCTACAGTCTTGCACCTGACCGTAGGTCAGGTGCAAGACTGTGCCAATCAGGGCTCAGTACAAATATAGAGCCATGATTGGGCAAAGTCACGATGACTCTGCCCAATCATGTCTCACAGCTAAGTCCCTGCAGCACACTATATAAGGCTGCTGACACCGCGGCCCTATGTAGTGTGTTGTAGGAGATAGAGAGAGAGAGAGGGTTCAAGTATAGTTAGTTACAGCAGATTGATAGAGAGTTATAGATAGTTATATCAGAGTTATAGAGTTATAATAGACTTCTGTGTATATATAGATCTATATATATATCAGACTTCTGTATTTATTAGAGTTCTATATAAATATCAATAAAATGTATATAAATGTAATTTTTGCAATAAATGTAAATGTAATTTTTGCTTCAGCAGGTTCTATACATCATACAGATGCGCCACTTTACGGTGTTTTTTTAATGTTTCATTTTAAGTGATGTTAAATCACTGCTCCTTTAAACAGTTGACTAACGAGCACATATAGACGATCGGCTGTATATGGAGCCGCCGATCGTCTATATGTGAAACACCCGGTAACGGGTGTTTGCATTGGTCGGGTCTTTTCTGCCCGTGCGTGCCCGCTAGTGTCGCCCGTCCGTTTTTTTGCAAGTGGTTAAAAATTGTATTTTTTAAAAGTGTTTTTTTCATTGATACATGTCCCCCAGGGCAGTACCCAGATCCCCATACACTTTTTATGGCCAATAAATTGCATACAAGGCTTCAAAATGGGGACATTTAATTTTCTGAGTTCTATCCCCATAGACTTGCATTGAGTTCAAAGTTCGAATTAGAACTTTTTCCATGTTCGAACGTTCGAGTTAGAACCGAACACGCGGGTGTTCGGCTCATCCCTACTCCTGAGGAAGCGGTTGAGACAATGAAACGCGTTGAGCATATCATATTCCTCCAGATACCTCTTTATCAACTTACACCAGTTTCATATATAAGTGGATATTGGGTTATTAATTTTTTTTATGAATCTGTAGAGATGATATGTATATATAGGCAATAAATTGATTGTGGGCATTAATGATTGTATCAACTATGTTTTAAATGATGGTATTAATAAATGCATTTATTTTAACCTAATTCGCATGATGGTCGTGTGAATGCCTAAAAAGTCAGTCTTTGTATTTTATTACATTAGAATGTGCTGTTGTGGGATGCCACATCAGCACATTCTAATGTAACAAATTACACCCCTTATACCTCCCTTAATCACTTACATAGAAAACAATCTGTTACAGCCAGGTCCAGATATCAGCAAGTTTTTTATGCGTTCAAGAACCTTAAATATTAAGAATTAGGGATGCACCGATACAAGCATCGGTATCGGCGGCGATACCGAGTATTTGCATGAGTACTCGTACTCGTGCAAATACTCCGATACATAAAACGAGTACCTGTGCCGCGTCCGCCATCTTCAGGGACCCGAATCCGCCGCACACAGGATCTCCATCGCGTCTTCAATGAAGCAAGATGGCTGCGATCTCCTCTGTCATCTGCTCCATTCTGACCTCTTCTCCCGCTGATTGGCCGATTGGATGATTGACAGGCTTCCTCACCAGTCAGGAGTGACTGATGAGGAAGCCTGTCATCATCCAATCGGCCAATCAGCGGGAGAAGAGGTCAGAATGGAGCAGATATGACTAGGCTGCGACCATGGCCGGATTCCTCACAAGGCCAACGAGGCCAGGCCTCGGGGCGGCAGCGCGGGGGGTGAAAAATTGTTGACGTCGCGACCACTGTCCACGAGTCCTCGACCCGATGTTCCGACCCGAGTCACGGCAACAGGCAGATGGAAGGCAACCCCAGGACAGGAGCTGTGGAAGCGTACAAGGGGAAGGATTGCAGCACGCTGGGAGGACTCGTCCAGACCATCATGAACTACATGAAGGTGAGAGTGTCTGCCAGGCGTGTTCGGGGGAAACTTCCATAACAAAGGAGCCAGCGGGGACAATGCAACCTGTTCAGCCGGGGAACTACAAGCCACAGCATGCATTGGGGCCCCAGCAGGAGGTCAGGCTGCAGCCATGGGAAAGGGGTGCAGGAGCTTCAATGGTTGTGCTGGGACTTGTAGTTCAACTGCAGACTGGCAGCTACAGGCAGCCCCGAGCAGCATTGCATGGCTCATAGACATGTATAGGATTCCTATAGAGGAGGCTGCAGAGAGGAGCAGGACTGGGAACCCAGAGTAGCCCTCATTATCATCATAGGCATGGGCAGGACTGGGCTGACAAGCTTAGATATGGGACAGCCATGGGGCCACTGATGTGTGTGTATGTGTGTGTCTATCACCTGGGGGATCAGTCTGAAAAAACATTTAGGTGTGAACAGCTTCTTCTTCCCATACCAGCTTCTGACTGAGGACCTTCACACACAGTGTCATCTCCACATCTTCCTCTTCCACATTTCATGTTCATTTCATGTTCATGTTCTTCATAATATTAAGAAACTGACCTAAAATCATGATTTTGTATTGCCTTAGAAAAAATGTGACCTGTCCCTTTAAGAAAAGTATCGGTACTCGTACTCGGTCTTAAAAAAGTGGTATCGGTGCATCCCTACTGATCACCATATTTTTGTACATGAATGCATGTAGACTTTTCTACATGAATAAGTGTGGATTGTTGTACATAAAAATAAATAAATAAATAAGACCTACCCCGAAAATAAGACCTAGTGTGTTTTTTTGAGCCCAAAAAAATATAAGACTGTCTTATTTTCGGGTAAAAAAGGGGATGTGCGAGGTGGGGTACTAAGAATGACTAATGAAAAAATGTTTTGGGTGTTTTTATATCTTTTTTTTTATTTAACTTTTGGGCTAGGGTTCACAACTGGGCGATCCGTGAACACGCGGCAATGGTGCACGAAACCGTGCGGTCACAGAGTTGCCCAACACTGCCGATTGCGCTGGTGGTGCAATAATTTTCTAACGGCACCCCAGTCATGCCAGGCTGATGGTGCGATTCCACTTGTGCAACCTAATACTAAAACAGCCATGCATCGTATCGCAAAGAAATGTGCATGTACCTTTTTTCCGCGATTGCCGTGCGGATGCAACCCCATGGGCCATGCAGCAACCGCTGTGTGCAATTGTGCACAATCGCACGGTCCCAGGACGCGCGTCCCAGATCTTCCAGGTCTGCACGGCCCTTATTTTATTTCAAACACATCTTTTGTAAACAGGCCCTCACTCTTTAACATATTGTAAAACTTGGGAATGGAATAAACATATTTGTAATACTGTTATTGAAGTTGAATCATTTTATTCTCAATAAACTTGCACATATTTGCAATATAACTTGCTCTCCCTCCTGCATTTCATCCAAACAGATGCTACACGTTGGAAGCTCCTCCCTCTGTTGGTCAGTCGGGGAGGGGCTCTGGGTGTTCTCCGGTGCTGGACGGCTGCGATCAACCAGAGAATGGCTTCTGTCCCTCTGGGTAGAATCAAAGCTCTGGGCTTCTCTGGATGCAGCTGTTGTTCAGCTCTGGATATTGCTTTAAATATGGAATGACTATACTACAACCTTCTATCCAAGCCCTGGTCAGTGGCTTTGTATATTGACATTGCCACATGCTCTGCTTAGGTAGGTGGAGGCATAGTATAGTCTACGGTTGGTGCTCCATTAATAAACTGAACGGACAGTGGTGGCCCAATGGCAGAGAATTGGCCAGGGGCAATGATGGTTATCAGTCCATAATTCGGTATTTGCAGCCTGGCCTGTAGGTGAGAGGAGAGAAATGACATTTATTAAGGGTGACTTTACTCAACAAAATAAGTTTGAAATGATTGCACCAGCTAATAAGAACACTCATGTTTACTCATGAATGGTAAAAGTGGGGGGGAGTGAGAGATGTAAGACACGTACCTGCAGTTTCCAAACGATTCTTGTCCAGCAGAGTGGACAGGTTGATCTTTGTTGCATCCATCTGGTAAAGCAGCCAGAGAGGAAGTGGTGGGAGCAGGGCAGACTGCTCTGCTCTCCCTCCTGCATTTCATCCAAACAGATGCTACATGTTGGAAGCTCCTCCCTCTGTTGGTCAGTTGGGGGGGCCTCTGGGTGTTCTCCGGTGCTGGAGGGCTGCAATCAACCATAGAATGGCTTCTGTCCCTCTGGGTAGAATCAAAGCTCTGGGCTTTTCTGGATGCTCCGGGCAGCTGTTGTTCAGCTCTGGATAATGCTTTAAATATGGAATGACTATACTTTTTACTCTCTCTGCTGCCCTCAGGCCAGGTTCCTCAATGCGCAAAAAGATCACTTGTAGAAAACAAGCGGCGGCTTTTTTTAATATTGCTCTCACTCTGGTGTGTGCTGCGATATCCAACATGTGTATCGCAATCGTTATTTTCGGACGTAGGTACACCCGACGCGTGCTTATGTGACGACGCGCGTGCTCACGGGGGCGAGGGACTTTAACATTTTTAACATTATTTTTACATTTAATTTATTTCATATTTTTAAAACTGTTTTTTGTTTTAAACTTTAATTGCTATCACATAGAGGGGCTTACAAGCCCACCATGTGATAGCATATTGGTGGTGACAGGTCCTCTTTAGGGGGATTCTGGGGGTCCAAAAGACAACCTTTACACTCTAAATAAGCTATTGAAGTGCAGATCGCACATTAATAGCTTATTGCTAGGCTTCAGTAGCCGAGCAAAGATAGCCCAGGGACCGAAAGTGATGCAATACGCGTCGCTCCCGGTCTCATAGAACAGAGAGTAGATTGGTGAACAGACGTTCACCGCACTGCTCCCCGGTTTCCCACCGACACCCGAGATGCGGGTCCCGGGTAGGAGGGGCAGCGGAGCTCGGGAAACACGGCGGGGGTATCTGGCAGGGGGTGCAGGAGTACCCCACTAGAGTTCTTTTTGAAGCACCTGTGTCAAAGGGCTTTTGTTTATTTCATGCCCGTTTTGCATTTCTATACAAGTCTATGGAAATACAAAGCCCTCTGGAGGCCAGGTTCACACCATTTTCCAGACCAAAACTGGAGAAGATCTGGAACGCGGTGCATTGCGTTTTGTTGCATTTTTGCAGTGATTTTACAGCGATTTTGCCATATTCCAGAGCTGTGTTTGGTTTTTTAAGCTTAAAATGGGCTTTCAGTTGCGGTTCTGTGTGTTCCAGGGCGTTTGCATGCCTTTGTACGCATTTATGATGTGTTCCATTGCATTCCAGACCAGAGAAATAAGACAAGCAGTACTTCTATTGTCTGGTCCGGAACGGACTGCGCTGGTGTGAACAGAGCCCAGAAATACCATAGGGATACAGCGGGATGCTTTTTTGATCCAGGAACAAACTGTTCTGGTCTAAACATGATTCTGACATGGTGTGAACAAGCCATCAGGTCCCAGTCGCACCATAGAGTGTGTTCCAGAACGTTCGGCCCCTGGAACGCACTGTAATGCAACCCGGCCGGCTTACATTGTTTTGGGGCGGGAGGAGGTGTGGCGATGCATTGAAGTCAAAGGCACCGTAGCCACGCCCCCACCTGTAGTGCGATATTAGTGCCTGCCTTCCGGTCCAGGGCGATCTGCAAAAAATGCTGCATGCACTACTTTTTTGCTGTTTTTCCACGCGTGAAAACAGCGCATCGGCTCAATTGCCTAGGTGTTAACCTAGCCTTATAGAAAAAGTTCTGTCCAGCAGTGCTGATGACTCAGAGGACCAGGGAAGTGTAAGACATTATCTCATTCCTCAGAGATTCATTTACTTGTATCTTGTCTCCATGACCATCCCTTGCATAGCTCTATCTCATCTCTGTCTGTTGTTCAGCCTGGTGGATGGGGCGGGCCTGTGCCATCCTGCTTGCCTACCGTGATCGGTTAGCCACACTGCAGGGAAAGGTCTGCAGCAACTCTGTCTCTAAGCAGACTTTTTCGCAGCTCAACTACTGTCCTTTTTAAAAAAAATAACGAGTGACCTGTGCAATGTGCCTCCCACACACACACACACACATACACACATACACACACACACACACACACACACACTAAATACAGATGGCTTAAAAGCCCCATAGTGCTGTAGTAGAAAGAAAACAGATAAATGTAGTCAGGGCCGGTGCTGCCACTAGGCAAACCGCATTCCCACCACAACATAGCTGGAAACAACGGCCAGCGCAGCACCAATGCATGTGGTGTGAATGGACCCTTTATGTGAATCGAAACCCAAGAACAAAAATGTTATATATTGCAGCTCACCAATCCCAAATCTAGCCATACACACAATAGATTTCTCTCATTCAGCTCACTACATTTTTCTCCAGCCCAGAGTTCAGCTTTAAAATTGATGCAACATTAGTGAGGGGTAGCCCACATCAGTGGTGTCCCGAGGTTGGGTGTCACCCGGTCTCCAGATCGTGTCATCATCGCACATGCGCGGCCATCTTATTGATGCCTGCCGACGGCCATCTTGGTGATGGACCCCCGGCAGAGAGAGGAGGGGACGTTTATCCGGCGGGATGAGGCATGTTGCCGGGTCCCCTCCTCTCTCCTGACACGGTCGGACTCTTGGTCCATGACCGAGTGCCCGACTTTTTGGAGGGGATGACACCAAAATGACTGTCAATCATTTTGGTGTCACCCCTGCAATGGTGTCACCCGGGTGCTGGCCGCACCCCCCTTGTGACGCCACTGGCCCACATTTCTATGGCAAAAAATTTGTAACAGCTTTTGCTTCTTTGAGGACACTTCCATCCCCAATGTAAAGAATCTTAAAGCGGTCACAGAATACACTAAAGTGTTTAACTGTTCACAGAAATAATAATAATAAATTGAAAAAAGAAGCGTGGGGTGTCCCCCCCCCAATTCATACCAGACCCTTTAGATCTTGTAGGAATGTTGGGGGGACCCCATATAATAATAATTTTAAAAAACAGCGTGCGGTTCCCCAGCAATTCATATCAGGCCCTTTAGGTTTGGTAGGAATTTTAAGGGGTCCTCCCTAAAATCTAGGGATGCACCGATACTAGTATCAGTATCGGTGCCGATACCAAGTATTTGGGTGAGTACTCGTACTCGCCCAAATGCTCCGATACCTAGCACGAGTACTTCCTGTATAAGGAAGCCGGGCAGCGCATCATTACACGCTACCCGGTTTCCTGATTGGCCAGGAAACAGCTCAATGCTTTCTCGTCACTTGTGATGAGAGAGCATGGAGCCGACTTCCCAGCCAATCAGGAAGCCGGGTAGCGTGTAATGACGCAGCGCTCTGCATTCTGATTGGCCGGGAAGCCGGCGTCATGCTCCCTCGTCAGCTCATGAATCATAATATTAAGAAAGTGAACTTAAAGCATTAGTTTGTATTGCTTTAGAAAAAATTTGACCTGTCCCTTTAAGAAAAAGTATCGGTAATTGGTATCTGCGAGTACTTGATCAAAAGTATCGGTACTCGTACTCGGTCTTAAAAAAGTGGTATCGGTGCATCCCTATTACGAATGTATGTAACCTATTTGTTTATCACTTAGCTGTAGATCCTCAAATCATATCTGAATTCATGCTGACACTGTCCTTCCTTCTGGAGGGTGGCTACTTTTCTTCCTCATGGTTCCTGCGTGTGTTGTAAAGTAGCCACTGTTCCAAACTCGCTTCCCGCAAGGGCTTGTTACTAGTCAAGGTACGTGAATGTATTTTTAAGATTTACCTCCTGAGTTTAGTGTCACTTTAAAATCATTGGCAGAAGAAAGCATGATCTGGAGTGCCTTGATGCTTATGATTAAGCACTGATGTGGTGGAATGTACAGCACAGTATTCAGAGTAAATTAATGAGGAGTATAGAATGTTCAGCAAAGTGTACAGAGTGCAACTATATGAGGAAGGTAAAACAGAATATACAGAATATAACTGAAGGGAGTATACAACGAACAGCATTGTGTAGATTGTACAGCACAATCTGCGGGGTGATGTGTAGTATTCAAGTGTGAAGAGATAAGGAGTATTGACTGTACGTTACCGTATACAGCGTGGAGCAGTGTAAACTAAAAAAACACACAATTGACCAAGTGGAAGAGTGTGAAATACAGTATCTAGACATCCAACACAGGGTGCAGAGTGGGGTTGCATGGAATAATGATTAATAATTTAGGTGGAATTGCTGTGGGGCCGTTTGAAGTTAGATTTAGTGCATAAACACAAATATGTACTGCAATTTATTTGAAGACTATTTGAGTTGATTCTAGGAGGGTACGAGTTGATGATGGGATAGGAAAACGGGCTAAGATGGAGTAGGGCTGAGAATGCAACAGAACCTCCTGGGGGAGAAGCACAGTGAGTACAGGTATAGAAGAGAGATAGAAGATGAACACAGTGGGAATGTGGATTGAAGTCAAGTAGAGGGTCAGGTAAGAGATCTTTAGTACATACTGGGGCATCTCAAGTGATTTTGACCAAGAGTACATAAGGGGCAAAAGATGGACAGGAAGTGGATATGAGGGAAGAAAGATGGGACAAAGATGTGTAGAACAGGGGTTGGATGATCATATCTCCCAGAGGGCAAGGACAAGAGCATGGCAGAACAGGAAAGAGGGGAGGCAGTAGAAGCAGATCATGAGTGGGATGGGGCAATAAGGAGTAAGCAAGACCACTGTGTGGTAAGACAATGAGGAAATCAAATAATTGGCAAGAGGAGATTGAGCAGGTAAGATAAAAGGTGAACTGCAGGACAAAATGGTGATCAGCCTGGTGCAGGATCAAGACTTGTCTTGCCCGCAATCCTCCTATACCATCACCCATCCATTGGATATTTGGTGATCTTAGGCTTTAAACTAGGGGAGTTCACAGGACACCTGACAAAGGAGCCCAGTAGATATGGATTCTTCATGAACGGTCCCCTTGCCAAGTTTTATTACAAAGATCCTTCCGAGTTATGTTGAGCTGAAAGCCATGCAACCATACAGACATACAGACCATACATATTGCACCTGCAATAATGCCTAAGGAGAATCGATAGTGGCTCTGGGAATACCTGCTACAAAATATGCTTTCAGTTGGGAAAGCCATTTCTCAAGATTGGGGACCACTTCAATTTTCTCACGCAGGAATCCCAGGCATACCTCAGAGTCACATCCATTTCCTTGGATTTTAAAAAAAACCATCCATATCCTCAAGAAAAGAACCAGAGAAAAAAAAGAAAATCCAAAAAAAGAACTTTATTACACGGTTTAGTATCCCCAGATTATTGGAGAAGAGCTTTGTTGCTGGATCATATTCTCACAGGTCCTGGTGCACCTGAAAAATTCAGCTTTTCTTTTCCTAAAAGCTATCAACATTGTTAGGAGAGCCCAGATTTATACTTTTCCTGCTGTGTTTTTATATCTTCCTATTCAATTTCCTACCTTACCTAGTTACATACCTAGTTACATATGAAGGCACAAGGGAAAGAAACCAATGTTGATTCTAAAAATACCCAAAAGAGTCACCTTGGCGAAGACATTACCCCCGCCAGGAAAGGCATTCCCCCACAATGGGCCAAGTGCAGTTCCTTTATAGGCCTCATTGCAGCCACTTCATGGCATAGGTATTCTCCAACTCCTGCACCTCCCCAAGCAGTGAAGAATGAAGGAACCCAGTACACCCAGCAATAAGATCATTCATATTGGAAGACCTGAAATCCTGAGGATTTCCTTTTAAAGACTGTTTTCTGGTTTCTGGTGATGGACGCACACTGTCATATGCTGTTCTCAAGGATGACAGGGCAATATAAACTTTGGAGCCGTGGGGATGGCCAAATGTATTTCACCTCAGCCCTCATAGATATTAGTTAGACCAAGCATAGTCTCGGACAGTAATGGTGGTCCCCTTGTTCGTGCATTGTACAGATGGCACTTGCCTCAGCATGTGTATGATTTTACTTTCAATATTTTTATTAAGAATTTCAAAAGTGAAAAACAAAGATTTACTAAATACAAATAAGAAACAATACAATATATCTTCAATATTATCAATCCACTCCCTGCCATTACCACTCCCAAGACACATTGTCTTAAGTCAATCCAACAAAATCAGAACATATTGTTGCTAATAAAATTGAACATCAGTAAAGAAAAGAAAATATCATGAGATCCAGACTAAAGGATAAGATCCATCAGGATGTATACAAAAATGCAGCAGGGAAGGGCTAAAATAAACCAAGAGATCATAAAGAAAAGGTTAAGGTAAAAAAAAAAAAAGAAAAGAGAAAGAGCAAAAAGAAAGGCCCCCGAGGATGCATTCTGCCTCCCCACTACACACTCATGCTTCACAAAGGAGAGTCAGTTATACCCTGATACGACATCCATGGTTCCCAAACTGCTTCGAATTGAGATCTCTTATCTTGCGCTATACTATGAAGCTTTTCATGAATCATAATCCATGAGACCTTAGTTTTAAAAAATAAAAGAGGGACCCTGGGCGACTTCCAAACGTTAGCAATGGTAATTTCTGCAGCTAAAAAATAAACAATATCAATTTGTTTAAAGTTTTAGACGAGGTAGGGAGAGGCTGATTGAGCAATGCGAAGCATGGGTCACGTGGAACCCGTAGCTTAGTGAGTCTGTAAATTAAAATGTGTATAATTTATAGCGAAGTGGGAGTTGTAGTGCATGACATAGGTAATGACACCAAAGACATTATATTGCTTGCCGGGCAAGATGAGTCATGCAAATGTAACAATTTGTGTTAATCACAGTTTAAGACATTGCTTAGAAAGAAATACTACATCCTTTATTTTCCTAAATAAAACAATATCCTGAATGTGAACTACAGATGCACTAGCTTTTAAAAATCCGTGCAGGGCAGGTGAGCGTAGGGCGGGGCGTACAGCCACGTAGTCCCATAGAGAAGGACAAGGGCTGCGTACTAATCACACGCAGCTAGGGTTGCCACCTGTCCAGGATTCACCCTGACAGTTCGGGTTTTGAATGCTGTGTCCGGGTTTCATGGCAGCAGAAACCCGGACACATGATGTCAGGCAGACAGGGGCAATGAAAATTAATATAGGGGCTACTGGTCCCCCACTAAAAATTGCCTCAACTGTGATATTTACATATTAATGGGTGGCACTATTTACATATGAATAAGCCGCGACTCCAAAAAAATGTCTACACATCGCTAGAGTGTTCGGGTTTCGCTTGAAGAAAAGGTGGCAACTCTACACGCAGCACCTGTACTTCCCAGAGCTGCCCGATGCGGCCCTGCACGGAGCTGTACGTGGTGGCCGATTCTCGTGTGAATGAGCCCTAAGACTCAGTATATAGCGGGCTATTGCCCCTATATGCTGAGAGCGCAGACTCAGAGCCATGCAGAATCCCGACAATACTGTCGAGATCCACTCCGCTAGCTGATTGACAGCTGGCCCTGCCTCTCTAAGAGCAGAGCCAGCTATGCCTGCCCCCTCCCCGTCCATTCCTCTAGTCAGGGCTGGAGAAACAGAGAGGGGGGAATCCGTCACCGCTCTTTGCAGGGAAAGGATGGGAAGTCAGCGATTGGCGGTATGTGCTCGCTGACTTTCCAATCAATAGAGCCGACCTATCACAGCTCCTGTGTCACAGGGCGGCTTGAATTATGGGGATGAGTGTTTTTCATTCACCCCATAATTCTCCTTTAACCCTTGCAGTGTTGGGGTAGACGATTTTGAAATTAGTTTGTAGAATAAAGGCCACATTCACTGTTAAAACAAAAACATTTCCCTTCTGATCCATTTTTTTATTGTCACTATGGTCAAAATAAATCATCGATTTAACCCCATTAACTATTAGAAGATCAAACGAACGTTCCAAAATACATTTTTTTTTCAAACAAAATGTTCGCTGGGTGTACCCTGCTTGGCTCGTCTTTAGTGGAGACACAAGCACCACAATTAGTTTGACCTCTAGTGAACACAATATACAGGCGGGGCAAGAATGTGATTGGTTAATAGAGTGTGTTGACTGACAAGCCTACTCGCCTCCCAGTTCCTTTTTAGTTTATCCTGTCACGCCCACACATTTATAGCCAATCAGCCACCGTAACCACATAAATGTTGTTGTTTTACGTTAACAGGATTTATTGAAACCTTCCATCGCTAGCAGAACATTTTAAATATGGCGTCATTAACCCATATACCCTCCGTTAATCTCCGCAACTTCGCAGTTTACTAATTCCCAATTCACGCCCTTTGCACGTGACGTTAAAGAGCCTATTTTCGATTGGTTGCAAGTCATGCCCATCAGAGCAGAACACAGCATTGTTTGCGTTGATTGGTTCCGTAGCATGTCTATCTTCGTGTATCCTGTTGTTTATTGGTCGGTGCGCATGTCATTCCGCTGAGAGAAGAGACTGAATGGTTGGGTCCGGCCTGGCTTCTTCCGTTCGAGTTTCGGAACGGGCTCGGTACGAATTACTGTCGTCGTAAGCAGCCAGGTAAGGTGCCCAGCTTCCGGTACCGACGTGGAAGGGCTGGCTGGTTCTAAAACTCTGCGTTAGCGGAGTTAGGGTGGGACAGACTTTGGGTGCTTCCGGGGAGTGGGCGGGACCGCTGTAAACTGGATGTTCCAGGTATTGACACTCCAAGGAGAGCAGAGTCTGTGAGTAAACAGCTTGGGTCCAAGAGCTGACACTCCACCAGGGTGCAGCGAGCCAGACCGAAACAAGACAGGTAACACACAAAGGGGCCGTCCTGGAGTTTACAGTAGAGTGGCTGGCTATGACAAAGCTACAGCTTCTGAAAACTTAGTATGCACCTGTGTCTAATTTCAAGGGACAGTCCCAGGTTTGTAGGCATCCCCTTCCAATTGCTTCTGCCATAAAATGTCCAAGCTGATGTGCTTTAACCCCATAGGGACCCTTTTGCTGCTAAGGGCTTTGTTGTTTTTTTGCATACATGATATAATCCACATTTTAGGCCTAAAAATTACTGTGCACTTACAAGCCCCCCATGTGATGGCATATTGGCAGTGACAGGTACTCTTTGGCCCGCAACGCCCCCTCCTACCCCACTAAAGTGAGCCGGCCGCAATGTGAGGCAGTGCGTTCCGGCCAAAATTGGGCCGAAATGCACTGCATCTAGTGTGAGTGAGCCCTTAGCTGTTTAGTGTGGATGGAGGAATTGAGTGTTTTCTTGTTTAGCTCCGTGTATGGTTAGTCATAAAGAATGATCTGACCTGAGAGTATTTGTTGCTGTTTACCACTGCATGGTAAGGTTACAGTAACATATTTTTGCATACATGTCTGCTGATGTTACTGTGATGAAACTCTATAACTCATGAATTCTTTATTTTATAAACTCTACATTACAGCGTAATCATACAGAAAGTGTAGGACATCTTCCTAGTGGGAGTACAGGCAGCAATAAATAAAAGTGGTTGAAGAACTTCAATTACCTAGCCATCTATTGACGTAAACTCAAACTGTAGCTGAGCAATGTGAACTTCTTTACATGTAAACATTTGTAGGATTTCAGTGGTTCCAGGTACCAGTGATGTTTGACCTCCAACCTTCTTTTTTTTTTTTTTAACCCCTTCATGACGGGAGACGTACACTGTACGTCCAGCCACAAAGGGACCAAATGACTCGTTATTTGCTGCACTAGAAGGCTGCTAACCGCTGAGAATCAGCGGTTACCTTTCAGTAATAGATGTCTTAACTATCTAGAGATCCATTACTGAAAGGGTTAACCTTTTTCAGACACCCGATAGCTTAATATCGGGTGTCTGAGAGTCACAGCAAAGCAGACACACATGTCGGCTTTTGCCGGCATTCTGACAGCTCGTATAGATCGAGAGATATCTCTCTCAAGCTATACTGGCTTTTTTTTTAATATCTTTTGACTTTCAAGAATAGATACAAAATGTTATGTATTAGACACATAATGTATCTATGAAAGTAGAATGTTTAAGTTTTCTGAAACATTCACTGACAGCTGAATCCTGAACTGCTGCAGGATCAGTGTCACTAACTTATTATCGGCTGTTCTGAAGTTTGAAGCAGCCTGATAATAAAAAAAAATGTATTAATTTATCAAGCAGTAATAGTGAGATTAATTCACAATGACTGCCTGATATAATTAAATAAATACAATTTGTCAGTATAAAAAAAGTGAAAAGTGTAAATAAATTAAAAAAAATAGTGAAAAGTGTAAAAAAATTAAAAATAAGGGACAAATAAATGAATGTATGTATTGCATTTTTTTTTAGCTGTGCTGGTTTTGTTAAAAAAAAATACTACAAATCAAAACTGGGGAAAAAAGTTTTTTTTTACGTTTATTCCTCTTTTTTTAATTTGTATTTGTCCTAAGTGAGGCGTTAGACACACATATGTGATATAAATATGTAGCCCTATCTATCCTCTAAAAAACAATATATAATATGTGTGGGTGCACTTTGTAAGAAAGTATATTACTGACGTGGAAGAATCACACAGCAAAAATGTCAAAAGTGTGTCAGTCATTTACGAACAGAAACCAAAAACAAGCTCAGTCATGAAGGGGTTAAACCCTGTCCTGGTCACTATGATGTTTGTGTTCAGTAAGTGGAACTGAAAAAGATTTGCTGTGTTATTGTGCTTTCAACCCGTTGTTGAAAAAAGCTGGTTGTTTGCGGAGCTCAGTAGCTCAGTCTAAAATTTTCATGCAAGTGGATGTCAAAGTTGTCACTCCTTCCACTCATTCCACCTTTCTCTGAACTGCTTCATCCAAGGTCCTTGCAAGAGACAAATGTTCTATGACAAAGAACAGCCAGGTGATCAGTTAACCGCCAGGGAGAACACTGTACAACCATTACTGTTCACTTTCTTTAGATAACCCATGGTACTGTGGGAATCCGTCACCATGTATTAAATGTAGTTATGCAGTGCAGCTCTCTAGAACGTCACAACCTTTCCATTTATTAGATGCTTTTATACATCCTCATGTGTTTTTTTACAGACATTAACAAAATCTCTGGGTTCTAACTTCTTATCTTGATTGGACATGCACAGATTTACTTTGTAAGATGATCTTGTGAAGAGGATGAGGACGATGAGATGAGCCTACAGAAAGATTGTATTTACTTACCTGCCTCTTGAAAATACAGCAAAGGTAAATGTCCCAAGAAAATCTTCACATGTATTTGGTTTCTGAATGGTGGCCATTGTGAGTATTACGACGTTATATGTGATCTTTAAAGGAGAACTATGAGATGAGTGCTTTCCACTCACCTCATAGTTCTAAGCCGACCTGTGACAATGAGACTGTCACAGGTCGGCTCAGTAGATCGGGAGGTGAGAGAACACATACCGGGTTCCCTCACCTCTCGATCCTGTCACGGCTCTCTGCCGTGACAGGGGGGAGGGGCTGGATTCCCCTCTCCCCGCTCCGATCTGCCAGCGCTGACTGGCGGAACGGACGGGGGAGGGGGCGGGTACAGCTGGCTCTGCCTCTAGATAGGCAGAGCCAGCTGTCACTCACCCAGATGGGTGGATCCCGTCAGCTACGTCGGGATCCGCTCAAGGTGCGGCTTCTCAGTATATACTGAGCTTAGGGGTAACGGGAGGACGCTAGTTTGTGTCCTCCCGTTACCCCAAGGAGAACTATGGGGAAAAACACTGACCCCATAGTTCTCCTTTTAATTCATCTAGTGTGAAACTGGAAGAGCATCTCTTCAGTTTAGAGAGAGAGAGAGAGAGAGAGATTGGCTGCAGTGCAAATTTGCTCCAGGTTTTGTCTGCTCCAGTTTTGATAAATTCCCCCCAAGGTTTTAACAATGTCTCAGGGCATGTGCACAATGCAAACCTTCAGTTTTTGGTAGATGCTTTTAGAGTTAAAGTAGACCTCAAACCTTTTTTATTGTGGGCTAGTGTAGTGAATGGTAAAACTTCCTTAGATTTTTTGTTTTTGTTTGTTTTTTGCTCTCTGTGTCCCACCACAGGAAATGAGTGGAAATCTCTACAAAGTAGGGGCATCCCCTTCTAGTGCAAGTGTCTCCATTGGTTGATTCCCCTCACTTTCAGTCCCAGTAACCGTGGTTGTCAGGACTAATCAAGAAAGTAAATCTCCCTAGTGGGTACACAGGTAGCATTAAAAACCGGACGGGCTCTAACACTTTCCCATTCTATCCAAAACTAAAAACGTTTTGGCTTTAGATAATCTTTTAACTACCTGAGCGTTTTGGAGGAGAATGGAACCTTTTTATTGTTTTAGATAAAGCGGAGAAGGGTTAGAACTGTCAGTATTGTATTGCTGTGTCCCTTTTGAGGTTTTCCTGTCAGATCAGATGTCCACGATTTCCCTTGCTGCGGCACATTTGTCACCTGTACAGGAAATGAAAGGAATTCTGCCTTGTGGAGACTGCAATACAATGCTGATCTTTCCTGCTATACTAAAAGTATGTTTTTTGCTGCCACCTGTGTGTCACAATAGGGATTGCATGTCACTTCATCTTCTGTCTGTCACATAGACGGAAAGTAAGAAGAGATCTCCCAAATGGGTTGATAATTATGAAGCTGCCTCTGTGTACATGCACGTAATGGAAAAATGTTTTTTTAAACTGATCCTTTTGTTTGTTATGTTCGGATTTTTTTTGTATTCTTATATTTTTAATAACCCTTGTGAAGATTTTTATTTTCTTGTAATTCAGTAAGCAATTCTTCTTTTAGGTCAGCATGACGGCAACAGCTGCAGTGAGTCCTAGTGAATACCTCCAACCAGGTGCTTCGGCTTCCCAGGTTTGTTTCTGTAGAAGTTGTGGTCATAATATAAAGTCAAGAATATTCTCTGTTTTTATAGTGTAGACTTGATGCCTGACAGTAGCTTTGACTGGGTTTAGCGTTGGAGCCGCTGGCTGTCAGTGACAGCTGCAGTCCAATACTAAGCCTAGGAGCTGATTCAATCTGTTCCTGCTACCGAGCACTGTGTAAGCACCTTTGACACATCTTTAAACATTGAAAAACAGACATGACATTTAATTGATGCAGCACACAGCAACGCTCAGCATGTGCAAGCTGCAGTGCAGTTGTATTGTCCACTACTGAAAGCGTGAGTAGAGGTGTCATTTATAATGATTGGCGCCACAACACATGCACAGAGGTGTACAGGTATTGCGACCTGCTAAATTCACCATGTTGACCACCATTGGTGTAGATGGTGGACATCGATCTGTAAATTGAGATTTATTCTCCCCTGCTGTGGTGCTACTAAGTACATATATTACTGCTGAATTTTGAGAAATTCAATGAATGAGATTTGAGTCTGCTTCTACCAACTCTGTGGCACTGAATATGAGCTGGAAGTGCTGTCATGCTCACAGTTCTGGCATTAGGAGAAATTCTTTATACAACAATGTGGATGTGATGACATTCATAATATTAGCAGGTATACTCTGGGGTGGTTATTTTGGGGTCACTTTAATTATTTAGCTGAGCTTCCCTATAGTGATCTTATGATTTTGACTAAATGGTTTTTTTTTGTGAAAGGGTTAAATGTAACTTGACATACTAAGATATAACAACTGTAAAATTAGGGTGTGTCTTCTTCCACTGGAGGACTTGAACAAAAACCCAACGACTCCTAAGGTAGCACTACCCCTGGAGGAGACGCTGGTTTTGTTTGGGTCCTTCTGCCGCCCCCCAGTGACATCTCGCACGGTACCTGGACCTGACAAACACTGAAACACCAGAAACAGTTGAATGGGCTTTATTAAACGGGCAAATGCCTGGAAAGGAAAGTTGGGACACAAATACGGTTTTCCTTTTGACGTAATCGCCAAGGAAATGTCGTCCCCCCCATGGCCGCTTGTGAAATAACTGGGTCACGACACAATAGGACAGTGTAAGGGAACGATGCTCACATATCTGTTGCACTAGTAACTACCCTGACACTGTAAACCAGTGCTATAGTAATCTCAAATAGGCAGTGTAAATAATGGTACCAGCAGCAGTATAGCCCACCTATTGCAGAAATGCCTGAACTTAGCCACTGGCCAGTGAGACAAGTCTGCTGGCCTTGGGGCCTTTGGGTTACTAATGGAAGTGCTCACTCTCAGGGAGTGAGTATTTGTAATCCCAGGGTAACTAGGCACAGCCCAGTTCCACTGCAGGCAGAGGTAGTGGCAGCATCAGCCAAACAAACACACCGGTGTGGTCAATAGGCTTCTCTCCACACTGGTGCTCCAATACTGTTCTCCCAGAAGCAGTTCATTCCTAGGTGGCCCCTCCTATGTTTAGGATGGATATGGATTGGAGCTAGGTCACAGCTTTTGAATGAAGGTAGGCAAAAGACAGCCCACCAGGCTTTGGGCCCATCACTGAAGCCTGCATCTCCATGAAGATTCTCCTCTTGTGGCCCTGCCTCTACAGCCAGTCTGTGGACAGCACAGCCCTTAGTCCCCGGTACTTCTCTCCTTCTCCCTCTCTCCTGCAGGCACAGCAGTGTGCTCAAGGTATCCCTTCCTGACACGGCAACCGCTCTCCTAAATCGCACTCCCCTCATACTCCGCACTTAGTCTTTGTTCCCAGCCCACACAGCTCTTGGCATGTAGCATAACCTAGCAAAATGTTTCTCTGGGCTCCTGGTGCACTGTCCAGCAGCTCAGAAAATCCTTCTTCTGGCCTCCCTGTGGCTTTCTCTCCTGTAGCAATTCCAACCAGTGGGTGGGGTCTCAGTCCGGCAGCCAATTGCAATCTTCCTTTGCTGTTGCTAGGGGTAGGATCCCTGCTGTGCCTGCCAGAGACTGAGATGCAGCGATAAGAGATTCTGCGGTGTGTGCCAGGGACCCCAAACCTGCAAAGTCCTCATGCTTTAGCTCTACTAAAATTTCCGCCACTCCTGTGTTGGGGAACATTTCTCCTCTCTTTTATTGTATATCTCCAGCAGAGAGGGAGAAACAATCTGTGGCAGAAGGAATGTTCTGCTGTGCAGCTTAAAGGGGCTGCCAGTTGTCCTACAATATGCTTTTGGGGGCAGCACCCTCAGCTCAAAAGAGGTGCATTGGGGTACCATTCAAAATGAGCGGCAACGCAATAGCGTGCGCACAGGCTGGGTTCACACCTAGGTGTATCGAATATGTGCGTTTCGTGCCGCGCGTTTTTACCGTGGTTCGCAGACAAACGCGCGTTTCCGAGGGCTACCTGGCTGTACCCCAGTGGATATGCGCAGCAAATACGCCCCAAAGAAGCTCCTGTACTTCTTTGGGCGTTTTGCAGCGCGTTCCTACACGCTGTGAAACGCCCAGGTGGGAACCATACCTATAGGCAGTCACTGGTTTTCACATGTGCGTTTTACAGTGCGTAGGATCGCGCTGTAAAACGCCCAGGTGTGAACCAGGCCACAATGAGTTAGTGGGCATCACTTTAATGCGCTGATAAAAACAAGGCCTAAAAAGGTATTGGCAGATATTTTGTGGTTTCTAATCTTGTCAAGATGCTTAGTTTTAAACGTTGGCTAAGGCTTTGTTCACACCACTGTGGGGTTAGTGCACCATGCACATGTTGAGGTGCCATTCATTTTAAATGGAATGCCAACACACCTGTGTTATAGCACACTGTCCTGTGGTGCACTGTTACCAGAAATGTTGCAGGTGCAATTTTTTTTTTTTTTTGTTTTTTTTTTTTT
>NW_017307132.1:125364-168001 GCF_000935625.1 Nanorana parkeri | reverse complement strand
TTTTTTTTTTTTTTTTTTTTTTTTTTTTTGTTTTTTGTTTTTTGTTTGCCTGTTATTATTCATGTGTTCTATGCACTGCAATAGGCTGTCAGTGTGTTCAGGCCCATAAACTAAGCATGGTTTATTTTGAGTCTCCAGGGCAACATGTATTCCCATGAGATTTGTAACAACAACCTTTTTTTTGTTTCCTTACAGGATACACAGCCTTCTCCCTTGGCTCTCCTTGCAGCAACATGCAGCAAGATTGGACCCCCTGCTGTAGAATCAGCTGAGACTCCTCCTGTACCATTACGAGCAGCCCGTAAAAGACTGATCCCTATAAAGCCTGCACCATTGCCAGTGAGTCCAGGGAAGGCTGCCATAGGCATTCTGTCTGCTAAAGGAAACGTCATCCAGATCCCACAGCTGGGTGCTAGTAATGGGCAGCTGTTCTTTACCATCCAGAACCCCGTGGGCAAAACTGGCCATTTTCAAAACATGCAGCCCACCACCACCCAGGGAATTCCACAGACAATGGGAACTCAGTTCCAGATTGTCAGTTCCACAGATGGTGGGGCAACTCTTCAGCTTGCTCCAGTCTCTAACTCTACCAAACATGTACCAATAAAGCCTGCTCCTCCACAAAAGTCCAACAATATGGTCAACATGACAGGAACTACTGCCAACAGCCTAACATTGTCATTGCCTTTCAATAGTCTACAAGACTCTTCCAATGATGTAGGCTCTCAATTTCTTGCAAGCAAACAGAGCAAAAAGGCACGCAAGAAACCTCTTCTAACACCTAGCTCTCCCACCCAGGAGCAGGTGGAGACTGTTGTGATAGAGACAACAGCAGACAACATCCTGCAAGCGGGTAACAACTTGGTGATTGTCCAGAGCCCAGGCACAGGGCAGCCGACCGTACTTCAGCTGGTACAGCCCAAGACGGACACTCAGATGGTGCAAATACCCCAACAAGCACTAAGGGTGGTTCAAGCAGCATCAGCCACTCTGCCAGCCGTGCCACAAAAAGTAGTACAAAATGTCCAGAGCACAGAGGTTGTACCCACACAGGTACTGATACAAACAAATGAATTGCATAATATATAATAATTTTTTTATTTCTTTCCCCTTTTTAATTTCTTTTTGAAGACAGGAAAGTTATCTGGGCTGATCTTGGCAAGCAAACATGTGTTGATTCCCTTAACACCTAAGAATTATGCAATTCATAAATAATGTTCTGGCTTTATAAATTGCTAGATTCTCTGCAGATTGGATGAATCCACATACTTAATTAAAGGGGAGAGTTAAAGTGACATTAAAGTCTCAATTTAGTTTTTTAACATATCTACTGCTAGCAAGCAGTAGATGTATGCAAAAACATTAAAAAAAAAAAAAAGTTGCCTGTCTTCGCTGCTCGCTCCCGGCTGCAGAATCCAGCTTAAAGCGGCTGCGCAGGAGGATGTGTGCGGCACATGCGTGGTGGAGATCACCGGTGAGGAGTGAAGGAGAGCTACTATGTAAGACAATGCACGCAGGACAGACTTCGTGGGACAGAAAGAGACTGCAGTCTGCACTGGATCAAAGACCGGCACCAGCGCTGGAGAGACTGTTGAAAACGGCTGAAAGGTAGATGTTTGGATCAAGAGGCATCACTTAAGGTAAGTCCTTAAAGCAGCATTGGGGGGGGGAATTTTACTTTTAATGTCACTTTAAGACTTTAATCATAATGTGAAAGTATTCATAGTATATTAGCACATTATGGCAGACTTACCTGCCAATGTGATCTATCCCCTCCAGCGCTGCAATGTTAGTGCTCCTCACACCAGCACTTCCATCTTCTGAGTCAAAATCTGAGTCCTAAGTCTTTGGCAGCTTGATTGGCCAGGCCCATATGACAAAACTCCTGCATATGCGCACAGGAGTTACTTCGTCTTGGCAAGGGAAAAAAAATGCCGACAGGCAGATGGGACGAAGCCTTCAGCACGTTTTAAATATTTAGTTTTTTCCCGCTTTAAGAAAACTAGTGTCTTCACATTTCACTGATTCATACATCTGTACTGTAGTAATATCCAGTTAGTTTTGGCTCTGTGGATGTTGGGCCTTTTTACCAGTGCTTCTGACAACTGAATGCTTTTCATATGATAAGATTGTAAGAAATGATCTGCAAACATAGAATTAGAACAAAGAAGTGTGGAAGAGACAGTGGCCACTGTAACCAATTAGATTTTGTCATTCATCATCGTCATTCTAATTAGAACTCGTGTTTCCAGAGCCTTATATGCATGGGACTCTATACTTTTGTCTTATCAAGTCTAGCTTTAAAGGCCATCTGTGGGAAAGGCGGAACTCCCATCCTTTTCCCCGCAATACCTTGTGACACTTTTATGCACATCCAAGTCCACTGTCCGCATTCCTGGCCAATGCAGCTTCTAGATCTGCCGATTGGTGATCCAGTGCCACAGTCTGTGCCCATGTTGAATGGTCACTCTTCCTGACATCCTCATGCTGTTAGGTCTTCTGAAGCCTGAGTGGTCCCCGCCGTTGGACAACGTCTTCCAGGCAGCGACCGAGACACCAAGAAAGATCTCTTCTCATTTGCATGGTAGATGTGGGACCTGATGTATCATGTGACCACAGATTGGGGCTTTTAGTTTTAGGATTTTTTAACATTCATAAGATAACTAGTATGTAGGAATATTCCATAGCTGCACAGAAAATAGGAAATTTTGACTGGTGCATATGGATATGAAATATTTATAAAGTGTGTTCGAAAAAGGATGAAGCCACTTTGACGTAATAACCATAGTTAATTAGTTAATAAGTTATTAGTTAATAACCGTAGTTCTATATGAGCCCAGTTGGCATCTTTTAGCTTCTTATTTCAAGTGAGGGCATTTTTTTTTTTATTTCATTTGATTTTAAGTTCAAATTACCTAAACTCAAATGTTGGGTACATGGTTGGGTGATTTCTGCTAAAAAGGAGGATATGCCACTCTGGTTGTTGATCATCCCATTCAACAGAGATCACATGATAAAATACCAGGGCTTCTTGTTATGAGCAGGAAAATTTGTTAACCTATCCTAAAAAGTATGTCTGCCTTTAGCAGTACTTTTCCAGTAGGACAGTAGGTTTCCCTGTTTGCCCACCCAGTACACAAAGTCAATGTTTAATCTTTATTAGGGATGCACCTATATATGCCGAAAGTGCAATTTTCCTGCCGATACATCGGCGCATCCCTGCTTTCTTTCCACTCCGCTGGGCGCTGCTCTGTGTCCCAACGGGGAGGAGAGAAAGTGTGATAGCAGGCAGAGTGCTGCGGGAGGAGAGCGCTGTGAGCGGCCGGCGTCTTCTCCCACACGGCTCAGCCTCCTATCACAGTCTGGCAGAGTGGTGTGTGGGGGTGGAGACAGGCCGCGCTGTCAAAGGAGGTGGAGCTCTCCTCCCTACACAGCTCGATCAGCCTCCTATGACAGCATGTCAGAGAGGAGAGCAAGTGCCAACACTCAGCGATCAGTGATCGCTGAGTGTTTGTAGATAATTGAGGATACGGTATGTGTACTATATCCTCAATTATGAATGAATGGGAAGTGATCTACATCACCTCCTGTTCATTCATAGTTATAGTAAACACATGTTATCAATGAACAGGAACACTCCTAGAGGATTCTTGTTCATTTATAACAGGGGATACAGAAAAATAGAATGAGGACTTTGTGTCCTCCAATCTCTTTTTCTATTTTAAAAGGGGAAATATCAGAGGTCTGTTTTAGACCTAATATTTCTCCTAAGCAACTAAAAAATATTTAATAAAAAAAATAAAGCTTATAATAAAATATTTAAAAAATGTAAAAAAAATAAACATTTTCGGTATCGTTTTGGTGCACCTCTAATTTTTATGCATCCTATAAACCTCAATGCTGCCCCTGTTGATACATAGGCGGTATCCACTATTGAGACAGGCGGTTGGTTTTAGTTTTCACATTGGTTATATGTACACTCTTACCATCTGATTATGGTATTTCCTGTACTTCCTCTTTTAAAACCTATTGAATAGAAATGCCAGTGCAGTACCAACACCCCTGAAAGAACCGTTTTTTGGAAAATAGACCTACTCTGGTGAGGTATTGCCACTTTTTTTTTTGCTAATAAGCAAGCATGCTGGAATTGAGATGGTTAAAACATGTAGCTTTATAATTTTACACTAGAGACAGCATATCATTAAAGTACGGGTCTTACACAGAGGGAGGAAGTGGCAAAGGGGTTAAAGTGACACTAAACTCAGGAGTTAAATCTTAAAAATGCATTCAAGTACCCCAGCTATTAATAAAAATTTATCTTATTTGTGTATCACTCAGCTGTAGATCCTCAAATCATCTCTAAATTTAGTGCTGACGCTGTCCTCCCTTCTGGAGGGTGGATACTTTTTGTTCCCCCATGGTCCCTGTGTGTGTTGTAAAGTAGTCACCACTTCAAGCTCACTCCCATGGTGGACTACAATATCGATACAAATTGGTAAACTAAACGTGATATTGTAGTCCTTTACGAGAGTGAAGATGGAGGTGAGTGGGTTAATGTTCAGGATAAGGGCCCATTCACACCACATCCAGACCAGATTGTTTTCAGACCCAAAATGCGTCCTAATGTATCCCTATGTTATTTCCAGATCTAGTCTGGAAAATGGTGTGAACCTGCCCTGAGGGAACTAAAGGCATAAGCTGGTCACTTTCAGGGACAGGATGAAGATTAGATGTATAGAGGCAAAGCAGTGAAATGATCCTGCAATCAAATTAATTAAAATCCCCTACCTTGAACTTGCTGCTTCCAACGAGCCTTCCATTTATTAGATATTCCTGCCTCCCCTTCCTATGTTGTGAGGGGCTCTCAAATGTAAACACATGCAGTGCAGTCACAGTAATCACAAGGCACAGAGCCAGTCGGATTGTCTCTGAGTATTTTGCATGTATTCTGCAAAAAGAGTGCCACTTTTTTTTCCGTGCAGTGGGACTAAGGTGGTTAAAGAGGGTTTTCGGTTGAAAAACATCCATTAAATACTATGTTCCTTGAACCTCAGCTGAATGGAAGAGTTGCAATACCAAATTACACCAGTGAATGAAAATCTCTTTTAGCAATTCCTTTCCATTTGTACACAGAAAAGTCAAAAGCGGAGGTGGGACTGCCTTTTAAAGGGGGGGATTCCCGGCAGGGAGTGATGACTGACAGTCACTGCTCTGCCGGAAGAAGACCTTGAGCTGAGCAGTTCGTGATCTCTCAACTCTCGAGTCAGCATGTGACAGCTGCAGTTTTACACTCCGGCTCTAAGTATTGGGAAGCGTAAATTAAACCTGACATAATGGTTGGTCATTTCATTAAAAGTTTCAGGAGCTGACTGTATTTGAGATAATGCTCTTTATTAATATTAATTAATAATTATTAATAATATTCTGCATACAGATCTTTTGAGCAACACTATTTAACTAAATTGTGCAGCTTAACTATCATGGTAATCGTTAGGGATGCACCGAAACATCGGGCGAAAATGGCACATTTGGCAAAATGCCTTTTTTTTTTGTGCCCGAAATAGCAGTGCATCCTCTCCTTTTAGCGCTGCTCTATGTCCCAGCAGGGAGGAGAGAAACTGTCACAGGAGGCCAAGCCGGTGCGGGGGAGGAGAGCGCTGTGTACGGCCGGCGTCTCTCTTCCCACATCGCTCAGCCTCCTGTGACAGATCTTGAGAGCGGTGTGTGGGCGGAGACTGCTGTCAGAGGAGGCTGAGTTCTGCTTGCGCACTGCCGCGCTCAGCCTCCTGTGACAGATCACAAGAGCGGCAGTGAGGGGGCAGAGACAGCTGTCACAGGAGGCAGGGTGGTGGTGTGGGGGAGGAGTCAGCTGTCAGAGATCAAGCTCAGCCTCCTGTGACAGCAAGTCAGGATGGAGAGCGGGTACAAGCATTCAGTGATTAGTGATCGTTGAGTGTTTGTAAATAATTCAGGACATAGTATGTTAACTGTGTCCCCAATTATGAATGAATGGGAAGTGATCTACATCACTTCCTGTTCATTCATGATTGTGGATGTAGTAAACATACTGTCGCCACATGTTATGAGTGAACAGGAACACTCAGCATAGAGGCTTCCTGTTTATTTATAACAGGGGCTGCAGAAAAAGATTGAGGGCTCTGTGTTCTAAATTTTTTTTTCCATTTTAAAAGGCAAATATCAGCGGTCTGTTTAAACCCCCAAAATTTCCCCAGAGCCCCCAACAGTAAAGTATAAAAATAACAAAAGAAAATATTTTAGAAAATGTAAAAAGGTTAGAAAAAAAAAAACATTTTGGAGATATATATATATATATATATATATACATACATATACATATACACATACACATACACATACACGTATATATGTGTGTGTGTTTTTAACTTTCGGTTTTGAAAATTTTATTTCGGCGCACCTCCTAGTAAGCGCTTATGTATTATGGTGAAGCGGAACATACAAGGTGCAGTAGTCTGCAGCAAACAGTTGCGATGTGAAAAACTGTTGGTAGATCTAGAGACAGGCAGCAGAGATTATATGCAAGTCTTCACTTTGAGCTTACCCTGCCCTTTAGCTCTGCTGAATTCTCTCCATGGGCCCTTTTTAATATGATTATTGACCAATGAGAGGCGGAAGAAGGAATCTATGGTTCCGTTTTGCATTAAAGTTTTTGGCTACTTTTGTCTTGGTCACTGTGTGTAATGGTCACTTTGTGAAAAAAATTGTTTTTTACTGAAGATGTTGTTTTTTGTTATTCATTGTCTTCATTTCTTGAGAGGATTCTCTGTTTTCTCAGTTTTTCCTCTCTTGTCCTTATCGTGTATCCTTCTTTTTTTTTTTTTCTTTTTTTTGCACCTAGCTTTGTAATGAGTGCATACATTTAATACCTCCACATGTTCTTTCCTTTTCACAGATATACTTCCGCACATCTACGGGAGAACTACAGACTTTGTTACCACAAGATGTTACCTCTATGCCTCAGCCCAGAGCTTTAGGAGGGACCAGTACCCTTGCAACACAACCTGGCAAGAAGAACATCAGTCGCAAGGAACGGTCTCTACCCAAAATAGCTCCAGCAGGAAGTGTCATTAATCTGAATGCAGCACAGCTGGCAGCCACTGCCCAAGCAATACAAACTATTAGCATCAATGGAGTCTCAGTGCAAGGGGTGCCTGTTACCATCACCAATTCTACAGGTGTATATCCCAATATGATTATGTAATGTGACATAAGCATTGTACAGTTAGGCCAATAAAAGTAAATTTAAGATTAATTTAACTTGCTTTTTGCCTTTTGTTACATAAACCAACCCACTCCTGTGTTTATGTGTCTACTCAGGGCAACCACAGCTCACTGTCCAGAATGTGTCCAGTAATAACGTGGCAATCAGTGGTCTCAGCCCTTCCCAGATACAGCTGCAGATGGAACAGGCCTTGTCTGGGGAGATTCAGCCAGGAGTGAAGAGGAGGAGGGTTGCCTGTACATGTCCGAACTGCAAGGACGGGGAGAAGGGGTGAGAGTGAGCAGGATGCTGGGCCTGGGTGGGGGAGGGTTAATGTACAGGGTCGATGTTTTTGGCTGAGGAGAGACACTGTCACTCTCAGCAGGTGGGGACCTCCTGGCAGGAAGAGGCACGTGTGTCACATTCCTGAGTGCGGCCGAATGTTTCGCAAGACGTCACTCTTGAGAGCCCATGTCCGTCTTCACACAGGGGAGAGGCCATTTGTGTGCAACTGGGGATTCTGTACAAAGAGGTTCACCCGAAGTGATGAGCTGCAGAGGCACGCACGCACGCACACAGGTGTGTGAGGCATGTATGCAAAAAAAATGCACATGTAAGACGAACTGGCCCTCGGGTATGACATGTATTGATTTTTTTACTCTGCTGTCCCTGTACAGGTGACAAGCGCTTCGAATGTCCTCATTGTCAGAAGAGGTTTACTCGGAGCGACCACGTCAGCAAGCACTTCAAGACACACCTTGTGCCAAAGAAGCTGTAAGGCTTAGTGGAAAACGCACCCTAACTATATAGGACCCGAACACAATGCCATTGTGCTCCAGCTGGGAACCCCATCCAGAAATGTGGGGGGCCACAGTATAGTAGCATTACTTATGTGGAACCAGCCTGAAATTCCTGGTAGTAACAAGTGCAACTCTGTAGTAGCCTATGTATCGCTGAAGTGTGCTAGAGTGTTTGACAGTCATATGGCGTTCCTGCTGGGAACAAATTGTGGCTGTGTGACTAGAGGGTCACTTTCTACCTGGTAAAATGTAAGGGTAATGTATTTACCAGCACATTATATGCTGATGGGCTTGAAGGGAGAGGGTGTGTTACCTGACGCCAACCTGTTGGCTGGTCCAGAACATTCCCATTTTTTTATACTGCTCTCCCCATGCAGGAAGGTGCCTTATTACCTCCCCTCCTCCAGTAACCCCGAGCATACAAGCTTAATTACACTTCCGCTAATATGCTTTTCACGCTGTTTGGAGGACGCGGCTGTGCTGCACTCACATCTGCTGTGCCAGTTCAGGACTCTTTCCCTGTAGACATGTTCCTACTGGGCATGTTCATCAGAAGAATCCTTGTTCCTTTCTGTGCAGTGTGTACTACACATGTTGTATTTACATTGTTAGCTTTCACAAGGCTTTTAATTTAAATAAAAAAAGAGGCAATTTACTTTGTTTGGTATGTGTGCTATGGGATGAAGAGGTTTTAGGTTTTCTTTACTAAAACTAAATTCTCTGACAAGAAATTGCTGTCTCCATCTGAATTGTCTGCTGTTCTTCAGTCTTTCCAACCTGGAGTATGCACCAGGACATTTAGGGATAACGGATACAGTAATGGCGCCACCCAATGATTGCTTCCTAGAATGCAGACTGTCAGTATAGGGTCTTACATTTGCATGGTGTGGTCAGCCCACCCACACCATGGAAATGCATGATAATGATCCAGGGCAAACAGCATTTGTCACTTACAGTGGGGCAAAAAAGTATTTAGTCAGCCACCAATTGTGCAAGTTCTCCCACTTAAAAAGATGAGAGAGGCCTGTAATTGGCATCATAGGTAGACCTCAACTATGAGAGACAAAATGAGAAATCAAATCCAGACAAATCATATTGGCTGATTTGGAACGAATATATTTGCAAATTATGGTGGAAAATAAGTATTTGGTCAATATCAAAAGGTCATCTTAATACTTTGTTATATATCCTTTGTTGGCAATGACAGAGGTCAAACGTGCCCTGTACGTCTTTACAAGGTTGGCACACACTGTTGCTTGTAATCACAATTGGTGGCTGACTAAATACTTTTTTGCCCCACTGTATGAGTGCTCCTTGCTCCTCTTGTAATTCCTTCTCAGTGTAATTACTCATCCACTCGTCCCAGCCGAACTCTCTGTAGACTGAGTTCTCTACTCCCTGCAGACATTAAGCACAGGCTTCCTGTAGGAGAGCAGCTCAAACCTAAATGTTATGGACATTGGCTAGAGAGGAGGAGTAGTAGTAGTCTTTTCATATGCCCTCTCTCCTTTCCCAGCTGGCCTTGCTGGTAGAGAGTGAGTGAGCTATAGCAGACTTGTCAATGCCTGGTGAGCTGAGGAACAATGCTAGCAGAGAGATGAGAGGGAATGGAGCTGAGCAGATGTTAGAGCCATTTATCCCTTTAAATAGTTTGGCGCTATGTATGCCGCTATTGGCCCCACTCCACTCTCTACAATTTTTTTAGAAATGGGCAGACCAGTATGCAAGTGAAAAAATGTGGGGAACTACTGGTCTGTCTGAACTCTTTACTTCCATACATGCCCAACATGGTTTTCCATTGATTAAGGTCTATTTCTTAAGGCAAAGTGGAGGCCTGATGATGTGCAATAATTACTGATCTGACTGTACTGAAATCTGGTTGTTCAAAGTTACTGCAATTTGCACAAGACTCTTTAGCTTATTGACTAAGGGCTAAACTGCATGGTTCATTTTAACATCATGATAATGAGTCAATGAAGGCGAGTCTGTCACTACAGTGTAAACAAAAAAACCTGCACCCTGCAATAGATTTAATACTTACCTTTCCGTCGGGCATTGTGCCAAATATTTGTTTTCATTAAGAAGATGCCACTGGTATCTGACACTTCCTGCTGTGTTGGTCATCTAGTTCCCTGTTAGGCCCTGGGCTTCCCTCCCATCAGCTGCTAAATTACTGTGTCCTATAGGGATGTAGAGGCTGGCAGGAGGAAGTGGTTATGCGGTAGCAAGAGATTAAAATTGCCTGTGTACTCCATGTTCCATGGGCCACGCTAGAGACGAAAGAGCTTTATGATGCTGGACATCTTCCAAACAGGGATGTGGGCTCTGTCTGATTTGGCTGCAGCTTCTATTGGAAAGCTTACCATGTATAGTAAAGTCCGAGTAAGCAATTTTAGTACAAGAGAGAAGTCTGTACAACTGTGCATGACTCGCAGGTTTCAGAAGCAGTGCTTTAGCCCAATCTGTACTGACCTTTGTACCATTCAATTTAGTTTTCCTGCCTGCATAAACCTTATAAGCTGACGAGTGTCAGGAACATTTGGTTACATTTTTCCAGATTACAGTTCTCCTGGCAATGTTTAGAATTGATTTATAAATGTGTTTACTAGTGGTGAGCCCCAAACACATTTATTCATCAGTGGCCTTATGGGCTTTGTTGAAGATGGTTGCCAGCATACTGTTTACAGCAGGGGTCTCATACTCAAATGACCTGGGGGCCGCTGGGCAGGTTTTCTTCTTCCATGGGGGCCGCATGAGGACAGACAGCCAGGAGAGAGAGTGAGAAGAGACTGCGAGGACAGAGAGTGAGGAGTAACAGCCAGGGGAGAGAGTGAGGAGAGATAGCGAGCAACACATCTGCCTGAAGCAGAACCCCTTTTCCCTTCAAGACTTACCTCATTGCTCCCTGAGTTCCAGCGTCCCTCCTCCATGCACTCCTGAAACACCAGGACCCCATGGTTGCTCCTGTCTGCCTGACAGCGTGACATCTTGTGTCCAGGTTTCAGCTAGCCTGAAACCCAGACACTGCACATACAAGACTTGAATCCCCGACAGGTGGCAACCCTAGCTACAACTCAGACTGCTGCAAAAATTAAAAGCCTCCTCTCTGTCCCTGGGCCCCAATGCTGACCTGACGGGTCCCAGGCCCTGTACAGGAGGGCCAGCTCTACCCCCTATTCACGGCACTGCCTGTGGGCCAAAAGTAGCTGATCTGCGACCTCTAGTTTCAAGTGACACTTCACTCAGGAGTTAAATCATAAAAATTCATTCATGAACCTTAAAGTGACATTAAACCCTCAGATTTTTTAACATAAACCAATACTGTAATGTGTGCCTTACTGTAATCCATGGCAGTTTCCCTTCTCTTTGCTGCTCTTCCTTTTAAATCTGTATCTGTTTGTCATGCTGGGCAGAACTTCTGTTTTGCAGCAGACTGCCTTGTCTCTGGATACATGGTGTCTGTGTATAGGTTCACAACCTAAGCCAGCACTACAGGAAGAGGCACTCAGCTGCAAAGGGAAGTTCTCCCCAAGCATGAGAAGACATGAGGATTTAAAAGGAAGAGCAGCACAGAGAAGGGGAACTAGCATGGATTACAGTAAGGCGCACATTACAGTATTGGTTTATGTTAAAAAATCTGAGGGTTTAATGTCACTTTAACTATTACCAAAAATGTATCTTATTTGTATATCACCCAGCTGTAGATCCTCAAATCATCTCTGCTGACATTGTCCTTCCTTCTGGAGGGTGGCTACTTTTGTTCTCCATGGTCCCTGTGTGTGTTGTAACGTAGTCACCGCTCCAAGCTCCCTCCTGTGACATACTACAATTGCAATACAAATTAGTAAACTAAACATGAGATTGTAGTTCATCAAAGGAGCAAGCTTGGAGCGGTGGCTACGTTACAACACACACATGGACCATGGGGAACAAAAGTAGCCACCCTCCAGAAGGAAGGACAGTGTCAGCAGACGGTGGCTACGTTACAACACACACATGGACCATGGGGAACAAAAGTAGCCACCCTCCAGAAGGAAGGACAGTGTCAGCAGAGATGATTTGAGGATCTAAAGCTGGGTGATATACACATAAGATACATTTTAGTTAATTATTGTCCACTTCATGGGCAGAAAGAGCTGGGGCATCAGTGGAGCAGATCTGCAGGGCAGCTATCTGGTCAAAGCAGGACACTTTCATCAAACACTACCGAATTGAAGTCCTGTCCCAGCAAGATCTGGCCTTTGGCAGAAAGGTGCTTCAAGCAATTGTCCCGCCCTAGAGAGGTAGGCTTGTATTTTGTGTACTTGTTTATCCTCTCAGGTTGCTGTCCTGGAAGATGATTGGGGAAATGTTCCGTTAGACTTACCGGTAACGGTATTTCTAGGAATCTTCCAGGACAGCAAGCCTACTTCCCACCCGGAATGATGTATGGTATGTTATTTATTGTTGGGTTGTCCCCTCGTTTACTGGGGTGGTAGTCTACTTTTATCACAACTGAGGTACGAGGGGAAGGGGAGGGGCTTTTAACTGTTTTGCTAATTGTGTTTCCTGTAGAAGGTGGAACCAATCATCTCTCAGGTTGCTGTCCTGGAAGATTCCTAGAAATACCGTTACCGGTAAGTCTAACGGAACATTTCCTGAGCAACATTCTGGAGCTAACAGGTCAGCAGCATCTGCAGAAAAACAGGCCACGGAAATCTGCCATGAGACAATTGTTTTTTTTGATAGAGCGAGTGGCAACTCAATTTTGGATTTACCTTCTACTTTTAGTCCTGGTGAAAAAGTTCACTAGATCTCCCTATCCAAATCTGTCAGGGCTAATAATTCTTCCACATAAAATCCATAACTTGGAAAAATGTTTTGGTTTTAGATAAGCTTTAAAAGACTCCAATGGAGGGAGATATCTTCATCAGAATTCCCAGTTATGCCTAATAGCCACAGTCATTGCAAGGATAAATAATGGTGTCATTCCTCTTCTGGTGCATTTTCTGTAATGAAAAATGGGGGCAGATAGCCTTTTGTGAAATATTGCCACTGGAGTCTCTCAAGATGTATTATTCAGTACATACCGGTAACTAAAACGTAATCTTCATGTCCATCAAATAATAATTATCAGGGGTGTACCAGAAAGGAATACCTTAACACAGTTGCAGTAGAACCCTGGGATAATCATGTTATCTGTGTTATGTGCCCCCAAGTCACATCTAATATGTGGCTAACGCAGTACAATATCCAAGTATTGGGAGCAAGTCACACTCCTTTTGCTGCTGTTCAGAGCACTTTATATTAATAGTCCTATAACTTTATTAAATGGAATCATTCAATCAATATGCTTAGGCTGAAGTGGATGGACCCGTGCCTTTATTCAACCTTACCTACTACCTAATAAATTACATAACAAAAGTTATAATTAAAGCCGACCTTCCATTTAAGTGCCTTGTTTTGCCATTTAGTAGCCCCTACGTATATAAGCGGACTAAAAATTAAATAAAAAAACATCACCAGTAAAAAAGAAAAAAAAGATACTTACGGTACCGTGCATGGTATCCTCAGCTTTTCCAGAATCCCACAGAAATTGCAAGTGATGTCACTGGTGCCTATACAAGCAGGCCAGAAACTGGGATCTAAGGTAAGTGTCTCTTTTAATGATTTTCTTGGGCTTTAAACACCACATAAAACAAATGTGAAGTTCTTTACAAATCATTTTATGCATTTTAGTTTGGAATTTTCCATTTTCCATTTGGTATGAATAGTGTTTTAGCTAACACACTTTGCATATGTATGTTAGATCATTTTATCATACATAGAGTTCCACTACATATATAATTCCTCTGGGAAACTTCAACAGAAAAAAAACATAAATGCACTTACTTTCCACCATGCCTCAGGGATTGTTCTTGTGTAGCCCATTGGGTGCCACACAGCAACTTATTTAAAAGCTCCAGTGTAGTGTTATTGTTTTTACATGCACACTTCAATTTCCATTTATTCCTACGGTCAGGCTGTTTTTATTCATCCCAATGGTGGGCAGCCATTTCAAAGGAATGAATGGAGGATGCAGCATAAATGTGCAGAAGAGGAGGAGCCCAGATAGGGAAAATGTTGGGGGTTGGAGGGTGATTTTCAAAGGATAAGTGTACTAATTGTTATTGTGCAGGAGTGTGAATAAGCCCCCAGACTACTGTAAGCTTTTAGAAACCAACTGACACCTGATTTCAAAGTCTGAACATTGAGTGTGAATTACTCCAGAGTGAATGCGGCTGTAAAGGTAAATTAAAGTTTGTTTTAGGATTATTTTACTGTTTAAGAATATGTAAGTACTTTGATATCTATAGTATGAGCACTTCACATACAAATCTGCAAGTCAGTGTTAGGTAAATGGGGTGGGCAGTGGCTGTGTGTTCCCCAGCATTGCATCTGACATAACCAGTCACACTCAGGAAGTGATGCGGGAGCTTTTCTATTTAATCTAGCAGCACCAGTCCCTTCTGCAGGTTTCAAGGACCTCCTTCATCTATTGGCAGCCTCCTCTCCCACGTCCTTTAATTTCAGGTATGACTATTTCATTTATCTCAAACTTTTCCTTTCGTTATCACAACAATGTTGTATATATTCTATTGCGCAAAGGCTATAGAACAATCCTATTTTTTCAGCATGTATTGGAATTTACACCGTTTAATGTCTAAATGTACCTTGACATTAAAGCATAGAAGAAATTAACAATATGAGATAAAAATAAAATCATGGAGTCCATTTGTTTAACAAAATCTAATTTGCATTGACTCCTGAAAGTAGCCACTTGCACAGATATAACAGCCAAACATTTCTAGAACTGAAATGAAAGATTTGGTCATTTCACAACACGGTTGCAGATTTCCCTCAAATGTTTTGCACTTGTAGGTTGCTTTGCTTTCACTCTACTGTCCAGTTCATCCCAAACCAGCTTGATTAGGTTTCAGTGTGGACACTCTGCTTGTCATTCCATGATTTGAAGCCTACCATCTTGTTCTTTTTTTCCAACATAGTTGTAATTTGAGCCCGATATATTTTGGACCCCTATTTTGCGGTACAATGAACACCTGACCAACTAGGAGTAGGGTGCCAATCACTTTGTGACTCTGGATACAGAAGAAAAAAAAGTCCCTGACCTCATGCTTCATGTTTGAGAATTGCTGTCACACACAGAGGAACCATTCTTCCACCTTCTCGAAGGTATACAAAACCATGCATGATAAACCAAAGATTACAAATTTAGATTCTCGGTCCATAAGACCTTATTCCAGTTTTCAGTATTCCACTGGTGGCGGCTCCTGGACCAGACAAGCCTCTTTTGTATTTTTTTTAATGTACTTTTAATAACCTAAACTTTTTTTTTTTTTTAACCTCAGGGAGTTTACCGTTTACAATTGTACTATTTCAGGCTATCCCAGGACTTAAACTGTTAAAATTTGAATAAGAAAAAACAAAATAAAAAACCCTCTTGATCTTTCTTATATGTGTATATTAATTAGAATAATCGGTAATATGCTGCATACCTTTAAAGGTGAGAGGGACAAAGTAAGTGTGGCCTTATATTATGTTCTTTTGTATCAGCTCAGTGGGATTGTTTATTTTCTGGGGTTTAGACAGGATGTGACTTCATTAGTGAAGTCACTGATGGTTTAATTGTTCTTTTTGCATTGGTTACCATTTCTTTAAATGCTTAACATTTCTTTATAAATGTATCACATTAACCGATAAAGGGAACCTATATAGTCCTAAAATGTTGGAATAAACTGTGATATATATAGATTTACAAGAAATACTATTCTTTTTGCAGGAGGAAGGTGTGCTGGTGAAGATTTTGTTTATGTAAGGGCCATCAACAGAGTTGGTTTACTCTGGTCAGATCACATTATCAAACAAATAGACTCTACAATTAGATGTAACTATGGTGGGACTTTAAAAATGACTACTACTTTCTAGCGATGGTCATGCTTAGAACCAGGGCTGGGATGAGGGGGGTAGGCAGAAGAGGCATTTTAGCAGTAGGGTGCCTAAAGGGCAAGACCTAAAACCTAGGTGCACTTTGGTCTTTTTGCCTTGGGTGCTAAAGGACCTTGTCCCAGCACTGCTTAGAACAGGGAAGGTAGATGGTTCCAAAAGCAGGACTGGGTTGCCATACCACAGAGGACCAAGGGTTTTGGAGAGTAAGACCACTCAAGATGTATATCAGTTTTACTCTGGTCTTTCCAAATATATAGACAGTTAAAGAAGCCATGGATTGGGAACACGTTTCTGCACATCCCCACCATGAATATCTGAAATGTATAAGCAATATTTATTTTTTCCCTTAATGCCTGAAATTATGGAAGAAATTTTTTTTTTGCATCGCACCACGCTGTGCCATAAAAATTCTGCATGCCACAATGCGGTGGTATGAACATCTCTAATGAAAAGAAGGTAAATTGTCGTGTCTTTCCAGTTTTGTTTTTTTTTTTGCAAAAAGTTTAAAGCCATATAAAAGTTGACCATTGAAACACACCCCCGGCAGTGTTATTTGGTTCATCCCAACCCCTGTAATTGCCACTTTTGCTGGACAGCCTAGCCTGCTATATAGTAAGTAGAAAATAACTGATCTACTGGCAGGTAATGAAACTGTTACAGGTGAATACTCAAAAAACACTATTTCCAGAGAGTGGTACCCAAGAGCACAGATGTTCTCAGGATTACATGGCAATTCATATTTATATATGGCTTCCCTCCATTCCTGCTATAATCTTCAGAGTTCTGCGGAAAATCTAGAGAGTGGTTTTATTTCTGTTTTGGCCATGCAGACAACGATCCCCTATTCTGTGGAAATTAAATTGGACTCGTACAACTGCCTCCAAAGAGGATCTGTTACAGCAGAGGGATACTTCGTTTAATAGCCTGGATGTTAAGTGCCAAAACTTAGGTTGCAATCGAAATGCTAATTGAAGCAAGGACATCTCTACCAATAGAACCTATCCCACATTTGACAAAAATTATTATTTTTTTTTATTACAGGGAACCATTAGATTAGTTAGCACAATTTTGGCAAAGGTTCTGTAAACATCTGATTCCACCCAAACTTAGGAAGGTATTATAGTCAAGCAAGTCTCCACCTAGAATCTTTCAGCAAATGTTTTTCAATGCCACAGTTCATTCTGTGGTCAGTCTGAATGAGCACTAACCTTTCAACATTTTATACAGCATTTTGTTTTGTTGTTGTGGCAGCACATGTTCCTTTGCTTCCAGACTAGTCTACCTCCTAGATTAAGTGCTTGCAGCACAATGAGAAGTTAGCACATGAAGCATGTTTATTTCAACAACTGCAGCATTTTACTCAAACTTAAAAAAAAATATTTTTATTTATCTTTTTATGCCATCGCCTTTTGTCCTTTTACACTTGCATTAGTATATGCTGCATTAGAAATGTCTTTTCCCCCCATACTGCGGTCAGAAATCATCCAAATGTGCTATAGTCTGAATCATGACAAGTCCTTGCATGCAGCAGCAATACTCAGCTGGTTTGTAGCACATTATGTGAGACTGGTTGATCTGTTCCCTTTGTACCAGGCAGTGGGGCCTTTTCACTGAGACACTGTAGTTTCTGTGTTGGTGATGTTGCTGGTTTTGGGCAGTGTTTTGCTCCTCCTTCTGTCCAGTCAATGCGAATAGACATCTTTTTTACAGCCCGTCGAGAGGTTCCGCACTTGCTGTTTATAACTGCGTTAAAGTTACAGCCACGACCACAGGCTCTTGTCACATATGCTGAAAAAGGGAAAGAGGTAAATTAAAAAGATTCAAGTGAGATTCCACATTTATTTTAAGAACATAACTATATTCTTTCCAGTGGCTTATACAATTTTATCTATACACCTGTAAAATTGTCTCAGGCTTTAATGATTTCTACTATGCTAGCAAGTGTGTGTTTGTATACGTTAAATTAATTTTCCTCATCCATTGAGGAACACAGGAATTCAGATACTGTTGGGTAATACTGCTGTCTACAGGAGGATTGCACATTGGCAAACAAAGATTGAAGACAAGCCCTCGATAACCCCTCCTTTACCCATTAGACCTCAGACCCTAATCTATTAAACCATTGCAGAAAGGATCTGTCCACTGCCCTTTGTAATGGAGCTTGTGGCACAGATGTCTGGAGCCTTACACTTCAGTTGTGCTGACTTGTTAGATGCGTCTAAACTTGTGTCCCACCTCCAAGAGACATCTCTTTGGATCTATACTTAATATTATTATCAAGAATTCCACAGGTTAACAGAGTTCTCACCTGCCTCAACGTAAGGGGTTCAAGGACAAGTCAGCTGAGCCCCAAACTTCATCTTCTTCTGCAGTGGCCTCCCAGGTCTCAGAGCCTGACTCTCGGACAGACCACAAGGTTTGGAAGTCAGATACCAACTAAGCCCTGTTAAAAACCTTCTGCATTCTTCAAGTAGGGGACTGATTGTGAATCTGTATGGGTCCTTGGGTAGTTTGCCCTTCAGGCTTTCAGGTGCTGAGAGGTGCTTTAGACTCACAGGATGATCCCTTACCTCTGGCACTCTCTTCATCTGCTCCCTCTCTTCTTTCCTGTGCTACCCCACATACAAATGCACTTTCCACATTCCCTTTAGGGTTCCTCTCACACCTGGACCCCTTGCTCCAGTCCTTGTGTCAGCTTGGTTTCTGGAGCTTTGTTCCTTCCCGGCCACCACTCTCCTCCAAAAACTCCACTGTCCTTGGTACCTGGTACCTCTCAGCATTTCCCCTCTCCAGAGAGACTATCTGACCTGCTAGGTCAACTGGGGCTAGCTTTGACCATCCCTTACTCAGATAGGGATCTATGTCTCCAGTTTTGCACATGCACGCCTAATACTTCTCCGAATATTTACTCCTGTGTTTCTCGTACCTTTTTCTGGCACCCCCATTGTGGGATGCGCTGATGACCTCCTGTGTAGAAAGAAGATATTATAGACTCTAGTTGAAGGGCCTAACGCCTGCATGATCTGCCCACATCTGGCATTGTCGGGTTTTACTGTTGGAAAACTTCTGTCATCTATAGGTGAGGGTAACCACCACAGTTTTTCACTACAAAGGTCAACAGCATGTTTGCCTTCTGGGCCCTCGTCATCAGACAGAAACTTACCCCCCTCACCTCCTTTGCAGGAGCATAAGGCATTGGGGGGACTCTCCTCTCAGAGACATCTTCCTTCTCTGCTCTGTCTATTTTTAGTTCCTGAACACTCTAACATGTCTGCCACTATGGACCAGGTAGTCTCTGGTGTGACCACTAAGCCTACCCATCAGGTGGATGGTAAGGATTATTCTCCCCATATCCAGGTAGTTTTTCTCATTGGAGAATCTTTATCTCTGGGTCTGCTTTCCGGTCTTCCAGAACGAGTGGTTCCCTCTACATCGCGGGACCCCTTGGGCAGGTCTCCTGGTTCAGACTACTGATGTGTCTTATAACTGAGAAGGGATGGGAGTCCTTCATGCATTGCATGGTCCTTGCACTTGATGATACAGTGAGTCTTAGTCTCACACACACTGATTCCTTTATGGGTAATCCCTTGGAAACCAGTTCACCTCATCTGGTAGCCTCTGGATTCAGAGGAGAGGCTCATGCTTCTAAGTGTGCCATAGACAGTGGCAGGTCAAGTTTGGCAGAGGAGGACCCCATTTCTCCCTGGACTATTGGCAGGAGGAGCACTCCTGCTACAGGTATGCTTTGGCAGAGAATCGGGGGAACCTGTCCACCTGTGGGTTAGGTCTCCCCACCTTGCCTGATTCACAAGCTATTGAGTAAGGGCTTTCTGTGCTTCCCTAGTTTTTGCCTTCAAACATGTGAATTTTCTTAACTCTACTGATAAAGATTCCTGTTCCTTGCTTTGCTGAAGTCCGGGGCATCAGTAGCATTTCAGGCCTATGGCTTTGAGGCCAGGGATAGGAAGGATTGTTTCTCAGCAGGATTCCTCTAAGATTGCCCCAGAGTCGCCTCTTGTGTACTGCAGAGGATGTTTCTGCATCATGCAAAGCTCTATCTGGTTGTTCCAATCTTATTAGTTTAGGGCTAGGGTCTACTTACCATGCTCTACCTACAGTTATGAAGGTGCTCACCTTACACTCTACCCCTTCAGTAGTGATGTCTCTGTGGGTTCAAATTCCAAAGTTCCCTGTGGATTTAGGAGTCACTTTAAACCCTTTGCAGGCTGTTGTATACTAGCTGATTCAGGGTTTTGATAGTGGTCAACTTGACAGGAAATTGGGGAAATCTTCCCAAAGGAGATAGAAAACTGAAAGATACACTTTTTTTCTCCACAAAACAAAATCCACTAAATCTGTTACATATTACTCACATAGCTAGAATGTCAAAAATGGAAGTAGCAGAGCAGTCTATGCATTGTTTATGCTAAATGGCGCTTTGTCAAGAATAAGTTGTATAGTACCCAGTGCACCCTTATATACCCACAGTCCCAGGATATCATACCCAATATAAGTAATCAATACTAAAGAGTTGGTCCAAGCAAAAAAGCAGTAAATGCAATCACTATAATCCAGCCAGTGTGCTAGTAGTGCAGCTCAAACATTACACTGCCAGGGTATACTCATCAAAACCTTCCTAAAAGTGGGATATCCCCTAAATGAGGGGAGAATATTACAAATGTTTTAACAGTTACCCACACTGTTCAAAATAGGGATGTTGTCACGTTCCTGTCTGATCAGCTCCTGTTCGGGGTTTCAACCCGGGTCTCTGGCATGGAAGTGCACAGACCTAGCCATTTAGCCACAGGAAGTACTTGGCTTCTGCTGCAGGTTTTGTGTACTGAGCAACTCTCCTTATGGAAACTTTGGCACCAGCTGTAGAAGATCTGTAATTACCTCAGGTTTTAAATACCAGCCACTTCCTGTGCTCTAACACTGTTAATTTGGGTTAGTTCCCTGTGTGAGCTGCATTTATACTGTGACTCTTGCCTGATTCCTGACTATTCTGCCTGCCGATTTTGTACCTTGCTGCCCGATCGTGTCAAGACCACAGCCTGCCTCCTGACTACTCTCCTGAATCCCGATTTTTGTACCTTGCTGCCAGACTGTTGCCGACCCTGCCTGCTTGACCATGTCTTCGCCCTTTTCTCAGCCTAAGATCCACTTCGGACTCAGCCTACTACAGGTGCGTTTCAGATGTTCAGATACCAGTATATGTATCGGTGCAGATACTTTGCATTTTCACAAAAACTACCAGGGTCGGAGCGGTTGCAGCTGCGACCTAGTGCTCCACCACTTTCCAGAAATCATTGGTCTGTATTGTTTAAAACTCACATGACACTAAACAAAAAGCTATCAGTAATTGGTATCGGTAAGTACTTGGACAAGTATAGGTACTTGATCTGGAAAAAATGGTATCAGTGCATCCTTAATATATATAACGAATCATACATTAAAACAGGGATGCAAAATACCAGAAGCCCCATAGCCAGTTCTCAGCTGCCTTTTAACATTTGAGTTTTTCTTGTCTTTCAATGGAGCTGGAAAAAGTATCAGTACTTGTGCCAAGTACAGGACTTGGTACCTGAACATCCCTAGTTCAAAGCTTTTTTTTAAAAATGACTTGAGTTCCACTTTAACGTTTTCTTACCTTTAATTGCAGTTACCACTGCATCAGGTAACCGCAATGGTTTCTCCATAGTAGTGTTGTTATGAGCAATTCTTTGCCCGGTGGCTGAAGATCGTGCCAAGGTTTCTCGAGAGAAGAAGTAATCAAGCAGGCGCCTAGTCATCAGCTTGGGCTTATCTGGAGGGATGTGGGAGAGATCCTCCAGCTGCTGGTATGTGATATACACCCCAGAGGCAGGAACCAACTCCAATTTCGGGCGGCCATTACTCTAAACACAGAAAATCAAGACAAATAATAGTGATATATTTTACATCTGTAATACACAGTTTACCCTAGGGAGCACAAGACACTTATACAAACCTCTATGGGTGATGCCCATGTAGGGGTACCATCTGGCAATGTCTCCTGTAATGGTTCCTCCCACAGCGCACAAGATTCAGGTCCGGCATTCTCTCCACCATCATCCATCTTCATCCAGTACTGAAAGCCACTTGTCACGCCACTTACCCGCAGCATTCCTTCTGGAGGTGAGCTGGTCACTGCTGCAGGTGAGTTGGGCTGACCTGTCTCTGATAGAGAAAGTGTAACAGGGGAAGATAGTCTTTCCGTTGATGGGTGTTTGTTTTCATCAGTTGGGATAGGTGTTGACACCAATTGTGGAGTAGAACTCTGCAGAAAAGAAAGATTAAAAATATGTCAGTAAAACATGAAAAATCTACATTTAAAAGTAATATCAGGACAGAAATAATGGAACTTCTACTAGCTCCATCCATTCACCAAGTAACAAACCAAGAGAGCAGCATTGGAGCCTCCACCTTCAAAACCAAGTCAACAATGACAGCTCCCATATTTTTATTAACCTTTTTTACACTTTGTAGAATTAAATATATAAATAAATTATAATCACACGATATTTTGTTCAAAAGGAATATACATGGTGGCTGCTGTGGGTAGAGCAGGGTTATTAAGATGGTGACCAGTGCAGTGGTGACAGTAGTGGGGGGGCCTGCAGCTGTGGTCATGTGGGGATTGAGGGTCAGGCGTAGTGCAGATAGTGGGAGGGACTGTCTTGCATGTGCAGTTGTGCAAGTGGGCTGATAGTGGAGTGGTTCCTGGCTAAGTGTTGAGAGCGGAAGTGGGTGAGTGGGGTTGGGGATGGGGGGTGTGCGCTGTCAAAATGATTAAAAATGCAGTGTGGGGGGGTCAGGCTAGTACAGAGTAGCAAAACTTCCTCTTCCTGCCCTCCTCCACTACAGCAACAGGCATAGCTAGAGGTACTGCTAGAAATGCAACCCTCAGCTCCCTGGTGTCTGCCAACAATCCCTTTTACTCTTACCACTGCTAGCAATTCCCCTTGCAGATGCGCAGGATGTGGCTGTCATATTTCTGCCATCATAATATGGTGGCAAGAAGCCATGCTTGCACGATAGTGACAGAGCAGATCTGTCCTGCCCACTCAATGTGTTTCGTTTCGAGGAAGTCATATTAACGATAAACACAGGAGTTTCCCATCACACTTACCGGCTAGCCTGCAACAAAAACAAATTGCCCTGTCTTACAGTATGCGTTAAAAACAGAAGTTTTAGTTGCACAACTTTTGCAAAATATGTGGAAGCCTCACTGCCTCGTCAAGGCTCCTCTGTGTAGTGTGGTCCTAGCTCTAATTTTTGTGAGTCTCCATATTGGAGCATATCTAAGCAGTAGAAATTTGAATGCAGGTATGCCTGGAGGGAGCCCACTCCTTAAAAGCACAGGGACGCACTGGAGGCCCAGCAATCCAAAAGTCACGCTGGGACCCCCAGTGCATCCCCACACCAAATACAGCCAAGCTCCTCTCACGGGAGGAGCCTAGGAGTATCCAGAGAGTATCCAGAGCAACGGCAGTATCCAGAGCAACGGCAGTGCTGCAATCTGTATTTGGAAATGTTATCTGACTTACGTTTTTATTGTTTATGTTTGCGAGTACATTTTATCCTATTAAAATGTGAATGTGGTTTATGGAGTACACTATGGAGTTTTGCACTTTTGTCTCCACTTACTAAATTCGTTAAACTGAGTGGGAGCGCATCAAGTGTGTCACCATTGGAGATAATTACAAATACAAGCCACAGAGTGGAGGAGGATCTGTCCATTGCCAACATTGGGTTTCTTCCAGCCCTTTTATAATATCAGGTCGTTTCTGAAGGGGAGAGTTATTCTATTGGGAGTGGACGGTGAAAGTCACGAGGAGCACGGAGGATTTTGTTTTATCACTCGATCTGATACCCATATAAGATTGGGGTGCACAACTTTTATATTCTTGCACTATTGGTGTGTCAATCTAAAGTGGACTTTTCCTATGTTCATTGCATTTTATATGGAATTGTTACACCATTAATCATAGTGGACTTTTGGTAAGATTGATATATCTCTTGCAAATCAGCACTGTATCATCACAGTGTTATACATAATTATCGCGGAAGCATATTTAAACATTTAGGGGTATAAGCGCGACACAAATTTGATTTATTATAAAAAATACATGGCAAACGCACAAGTTATAACTAGCCTGTATAGCAAGGTGCAAACGGAAGGGCTTACAATACAAAACACAGGAGTTTCCTGGCACACTCACCGGCTAGCCTATAACAAAAAAAAATTGCCCTGCTGGCTTTACCTATACCTATAGTATTCATTTTTTATGATTTAATTAAGGATGCACCGATACCGGTTTTCCGGTATCGAGTACCGATATTTTTTTTTTTCTCCATTACACGCCAATACCGATAGTCCCAAAAAGGAATCCGGGTGGCGAGCCAGCTGTTTGGCCAATCAGGAAGCCGGGGGGCCGGTAATGACTCGCCACCCAGCTTTCCGATTAGCCAGGAAGCCGTCTCCATGCTCCCTCGTCACCAGGTGACGAGGAAGCATGGAGCCAGCTTTCTGGCCAATCAGGAAGCCAGGCGGTGTGTAATGACTCGCCACCTGGCTTCCTCATTGGCCAGCTTCCCGCCCAATCAGGAAGCCGGGCAGCGTGTAATGACCCCCCGCCCGGCTTCCGGATACCAGAAATTCCGGTATTTGGGCGAGTACTTTTTCCATCTGACCATAGGAAATCTGCAGAAAATCTATAAGTTTATGGCCAGCTTAAGAAGTTGCAAACATTTCTACAATTTTACTGACACATGCCAAAGTGGCAAAATTGGGCTAGGGGGGGTTTAGATTTGTTTTACCCTGCACCTTGAAGGGGTTAAAGTGATATCAAAGTCAAAAGTTTGTTAAGCCATTTCAAATGCTGACTTAATCACTTTCAATGGATGTTGCTCCTTAATGTTTAAACGTTTTTGGTTCCTGCAGAATCAGCTTGCCCTCTGAGCACTGGCCCTGATATCCTTCTTTACGGTGCCTCCTTTTCCTTGAGAGGCCTTTGGAGCCACCCTTGTGTGTGCTAGTAAGATATGTGTGTCTCCACAAACACAGCAGGCTAATCCAATTATCTGCTCCTCACTCCCTCTTCCCTTTTTCAAGCTTGTTAATGGACAGCTGCTGGAGACTGCTCTGTCCCTTGTGATCTTGTACTGGACAGGAAGTTCAGGGGAGCTGAGCTGAGAGAGTTGGAGTCAGCTGTTTGTAAATATGGCGACAGTAAGGGTTTAGGCGAAAATGGAAAAAAAAAAAACTTTGCCAGGCAATAAATATTTGTTTGATCTGGATTCATTATTAAAAAAAAAAAAGGTGGGGGTTTAATATAACTTTATTGGTGTTGCCCAATGCATGTTATCTGCAAATCTGGTGGTGGAGAACAAGCAGTATGTAGCTACTTTTAACCATCAAGGCAGACATTTGCTAAACTTTTTTACTGACTATTACCTGAGAACTGTAACTTGTTTCCAGAAATCCTGCCAGGCTTCTTAAGAAGGATATGTTATTGTCATTGATAACTGGTAAGACACAAGACATAGGAATAAAAGTTGTTAATACAAGTGGCTCTTTAACAACCCAAATTGATTTGTAATAAGGTAGAACAGGGGTGCCCATTAGGTCGATCGTGATCTACCAGTCAATCTCAAAGCGAACACTGGTAGATCGCGATCATCTGTATCCTGTCCTCCTGCGGTGCCCGTGCGGCTGCCAGCTGAATGTGTCAGACGCCGCAGACAGGAAGGGGCGGGACACCTCTCCACGTGTGCAACGTCGGCCACACGAACACTGCGGACAGGGTGCCGGTGCATGAGAGGAGACCTTGGATGCTGCTGCACTGGAGGTAAGAAAAGACAGACAGCAGAGAAAGTGAGAGGAAAGACAGCAGAGAAAGTGAGAGAAAAGACAGCAGAGAAAGTGAGAGGAAAGACAGCAGAGAGAGAGAAAAAAAAGACAGCAGAGAGAAACAGGGCAGAGAAGAGAGAGGGCTGGTTCACACCACAAAGTCTGCGTTCCAGAGTGTTCGGCCTCTAGAACGCAAGCCGGCCGGCTCCCTGCGTTCAGGGGCGGGAGGGGGCGTGGAGTTGCATTGAAGTCAATGGTACTGCAGCTACGCCCCCCACCCGCAGTGCGATCACCCGAACCCAGACAGCGGGATCACCCGAACCCAGACAGCGGTCGCAGGACGTGGCTGGGGTGCTATTGACTTCAATGCACAGCCACACCCCCTCCCGCCCCTGAATGCAGGTGTTTTTTCGTTGGTAGATCTCATTGAGCTCGTCATTTTGAAAAATAGATCTCCAGATGGAACATTGTGGGCATCCCTGAGGTAGAAGGTCTAGGTATATAGTATACTTCATTTTTACTTTCTACCAAGGTACCAAAGGCATTTTAAAAAATATAAACAAAGAAAATACTTTTGCATTTCCTCCCCTGCTAGTAATACGAATGTAAAAGGGAATTTATAGTGTTTATATTTTTATTATATTCAAGGCTAGAAAAAAATGTATATTTTACTTTTATTCTGCATACAAATATTTCATATTGAGAGATTCTAGCTAGTAGGTGGTATCCTTTTCACACGTGTACAACACTAATTCCATTTTGCAAAAAAAAAAAAATCAAATCCTTTATATTACATTCCTCAATAGCTCAAGCTTAAATATACACAACTGAATAAATCAGTGGAGAAATGTAAGCCCTGCTCCCTGCTATTAATATAATGCTTTGTGCTTCATTTCACATTACCCTTAGCCCTTGCAGTGCACCCACGAGGGTTCAAATGGTAAGCTTTTGTTTGCCTGGGGTTCTTCTTTAATATATAAATGTAAGCCTCCCATGTTCTTCATCAGCACTGTGGCATGACCCCGCTATACCCCCTAATTCCCCACTTCCCATACCCCCAGTCCAATGTTTTGAACCATTTCAGCTACAAGTGTTATATACACCCCAAAACATTAACAAAAGATATGCACAGGTATGTCTATGCCATTTTAAACTTTGTTTACACCACAAGTGTAGTTTAAAGAGAACCTGTCACCAACCTGGAAAATGTAACTAAGAGCACAGAAAAATCTTACCTTTCCATAAATATTTTTTATTCACTTGCAATGTGCCTTTGAATTTATTAGAACATTTGACTCGCCAATTCCCTAGTACAGCCTTTTCCCTTCTTGCATGTCATACACCTCTCCTCTTCTGCGAGTGCCTAATCACTTCACTCTTTGTGCTGACCCAGGTCCGCCACCCCTCCCTTCATCATTCTACAAAAACTCTTATATAGCTGCTGGGGAAGGATTAAAGGGAAATACTATTAAGCAGGGGTAGAAAAACTCCAGGCCCTTTAGTCGTGGTGAAACTAGAAATCCCATCATGCAACTCTCTGAGAAACATGGCTGTGGCTCTTGCAATGCCTAATGGGATTTGTAGTTCCACAGCTGTGAAGGGCCAGAATTTGCCTATCCCTGTTATAGAGTGTCACTTAGTGACAGTTCTAAGTCTGCTGGGGCTGCTGCCTTTATATCCAAGATGCCAGTACCCAGCAGTCATCTCAGAACCTTTGGATGTCTACACAAGGTAGGCTTGTACAGGTAAACAACGTGCATAAAATATGTTAAATGCACAAATAATCTGAAATGAATGATCCAGCAACAGGCACTTTTTAAATAAAATAGAATTAAGGACAAAACTTTTTTTTTTTAGTTTTGGATAGAGTAAGGCTCAGTTCACACCTAGGCGCTGCGGGAATCCACGTCAAATGCGCCAAAAAATGCACATTAGTAAAAAGCGCTTACTAGTTAATGTCACCCAGACGCGGCTGGGAGTAGGCGCATTCCTTCTCTGTGTTTGCATGTGTTAAAATGCGCACAAACGTTTAAGAAAAAAGTCACAGATTTTGCTACATGCACTACTTTTCTGCGCATATAGGAACCCATTGAAATCAATGGCAAATGTGGTGAACAAACATGTGTGAACGTGACATGTCTAGGTGTGAACAGAGCCATAAGGTGGGTTATATTTTTTTTATTTACCATTGGGGAGTGTTCCCTTTTTTTCCCTGTCTAATAGTCACAACGGGAAGTTAAAAGAAATCCCTCCAAAGTGAGGGAAATCCCACGTGGTTATCAGGGTCACCAGATCCATTGTCCCCATTGGAAGATTTTCCATCTATTCCTGTTGTGATGAGAACCCAAAATTTGGGACTTTCTTTAACTTTCACTCAGTGATTATGATCACCGGGACAAATAGACTGGCTGACATCGGAAACTGTTGAGGTTCCTTATTCAAAATGTTGGCATATCCTTTATCTTGATAAAACAGCATTCTTTGGAAATTATTGTTATGGGTCTAGCACTACTTACTTTAAAGCCTTGGTTCTCAACTGGTGGGTCATGACCCAAAAGTGGGACGCCACCTCTTGTTCAGTGGGTCGCCGCTTTTCCACTTTTCTAGGTGAGAGGCTTCTCAGCCTCCCCCTAGCCCAACAGTGTCAGTTCTCGCGCCAAGCAGCCATTTGAAATATGTGTCAGTTGGGGGTCGGCTGGAGCCGCAAGGGAGCTTCATCCATACATGCATTGCTTACAGCTCCCTCATGTGTCCTATAGAGGTGCCTGGACCAGAGTGAGGTCACATTCTGGTTCCTGGCACCTCTACAGGATGCGCAAGGGAGCTGTACAAGCAATGCACGCATGAAGAGAGCTCCATCACATCACAGCAGCCCACACTGGACCCCAGGCTGAGGATCCACTCCAGTTTCCGTATGGTAGGGAGACTGGGTGGATCTTAAAATTAAAAATAATTTTTGGGTGCGTGTACAGTATATGTGTGAGATTGTGAGTGTTTTTGAGGGCTCATTCACACTAGTACAGTGCTTTAATCGAACAGTCCTGTGCCATTAATGCATTGTACAATGCAATTGCACCTACTACACGTTCTGGTGCAGAAGGTGCGTTGCGTTGCCATTCATTTGAATGGCACCCCAAACGCACCTCCCGCCCACAGTTTAGTCGCCCACACCAGAACACGCTGTACCGCAATGCCGTGTGCTTCATTGCAGTGCGACTTGGGTCACGACTTAATGACCAAGGACAAATGTGGGTATTGAGGTTACACAGGTTGAGAACCACTGCTTTAAAGCATACTGGGGTAAACAGTGATCTATTATCTACAAATATATATTGTATGTACTGTATATATATAAAGCTATTAGCATTTTTAAATAAAGATGTACTTTTTTAACAAAAACTAGCAGTGTGTAGTAACGCTCTTGTAGCTCCTTATCTAAGGAAGCATTGCCAGTGTTTTTATAGGCATAGGTTCAGAACCTTTGTTATTTATTATTTTTGACTTATTATTCCTATACTGATTTCAAATATAGGCATACATTTTTTTGAACAACCAGCCCTGCCTGAGCTTTCTTGTTCCGTTACACAACTGTGGCTCTGATATATAAAAAAGGAAAAGTGTCTATTTTCCCCTCTTTGTGCAATCTTTAGTACATATAAAGAAATTCACATTACAAAAGGTACTTGGAGACATCTCACCCACACAGTTGCCATCAGATCCCAAGAGCCGTCCACCTTCTTTCGTAACACTTATATCGCTATGTGAGAGTGCATCATTCTGTTCTTCCAGTGTCTGAATGTGTCTCCTTAATTCTTGATTTTCCTTCTCAAGTTCCTGTATCCTCCATTCTCGCAAAGCAACTGCTTCATCTCGTGACACCAGGATCTGACGCAGATCTGAAACTTGTGTCTCCAGCTCCCGAACTAGCTCTGCGTAAAGGGAAGTCACCCTACTAGCAGACCGTGTGGCCCAGTAGTGTTCTGTTGGTATGCTGTGACCTTCAGGAGGCACTGTATCTCTGCTGGAGAATCGTTCATCAGTTCTCTGGCCTTCCTGTTTGGTAACATACATGTGTTGAGGAATTATGTTGGAACACAAAGGTCCATTAAAGACTTTTTGACGTTTCCTGCTAGTAGTGTCCTCGTCACAGTTCTGCATGACTAGTGTAGACAGAAATCTGAAACGTCATAACGCAAATGGGCATTTTCAGCGTAGAAAAATAATGATCAAAGCACAAAAAGCTAATACAACCAACAGGGTGTTTCCTAGGTCCGGGCATGCTTCACCCTTGATGCGCCAGGTCAACGACACCAACCCTGCACTTTGCTGCAATGTGCAGAGCCACAGGTCATGTCGCCAGCAGCTATGCAGGAGCACCTGCATAGTGGTAAAGTATCTGTGAAGACGTTAGTAGACAACTGGCACAGAGTGAAAGAATGTTCTCCCAGGCAACCCCTGCTTCTCATAACACAAAGGTGAGGGGAAGCCTGCGATGACTTCCTCTCCTCATGCGCCAGGCAAGTTTCTTTGCTGCACTTCCCTGCCTTCTGGGGAGGAATATTTGCTCATTAAAGAGTGAGGAAGGAAAAAGGTGTCTCAGAACTCATGATTAGCAAGGACTAGTCTCATTGTATCAGTATCTGTTCGCCTAGATACCCCATTTCCTTAATCCAGTATAATTTTCCTTTAAGTGGGCCATGCAATCCTTTGACTATTTAGGAATAGCACAAGCTCTTTCCTGTTGTATCCTATATAGTTCAGTTATTCTTTACTTTGCTCCTTTTGGAGATTGCACTCCATGGAAGTACACATGTTCTCCTAGTTTGGGAGCATTGCCTCTGTTCAAAGGCTTGCATGGCCTAAATTTACCCTCCCCCTCTAGATCATGTCACAACATTCATTTTCTTCTTTTACCTTGTTACTATAATGAAAAACAGCTTTTAGGCTTGTAAATGTCTTGCAAGGGCAGCTGCAAGCAAGGGGAGCATAGACATGCCACTTCATCTCCTAACAGACCTTTCCATACACACCCCACTGTAGGGAAGTAATAAAAAGTGTCGGAGGCAAATTTTCTCTCAACTTTGTCTCAAATGGAATTCAGCCAATCAGCTTTAAGATTTTCATTTTTTTGTGGAATAAATGAATGATAGAAGCTGATTAGTTGCTATAAGCAACTGTACCAGTTGAGACAGAACTTGACTTAGACACTTTTTAATTTCCCCCAGTGTGTGGGCAGGCGTTTGGGAACCAAGGCAGAAACCATTGATTTCCCCTCCACTCCAGCTATGGATTATCCCCAGCGTCCTTACGTCCAATTCAAGTCAATGGACCTGCATTAGATGAGATGGCGTCAGCGGTCCTTAGACCACTGAAGCCAAGGGGAGAAGAGGCTGCAGGAAACGATCCAGCAGTCTGTGGGGCAGAGGATCAGGTTTTATGTTCAGAATAGCTGTTCATATTGAGAATTTGCATTTAGTATTACTGTGTCACTGGTTTCAATGCATACAGTATTTAACAGAGTTTGTTGGGGGGTTTTTTGAGTCGGCTTAAAACTGTAAATGCCATAAAAAAGGAACTTGTTACTTACTTTGGCATGCGGATTGGCTTACTGACTCCATCTGGAGAACAGAGAACAGGTGCAGTGCCATCTGACTTGTCTTGCCTTTGTTCAGGTTCTGAAGTCCGATCCATCAACTTGGCTAAGAGTGGCTTTATTAAGAAAACACATGAGTGACCTACAAGGGATATTTACATTTTTATCAGCAAATGTGCATTGTTTGATGTGCTTGTGTACTGTTACAGTTTAAGGGTAATCTGCTTATATTTTGCCTTTCTTTGTGGCTACTCCCCCCTCCCCCCCAAATGCTAAGGGCGTTCCTAGTATAAAACTGTTCTGTCTTCATTCCATATCCAGTGATCTCATTACTGGGTCTCCTTGCTTCTCTATTAAAGGCTTGTAGATGATGGCTGGTGGGGAGGGTCTGGCAGGCTGCTATACATAGCTTCCTGAAAACATCACAGCACTCTGACTCAGTATCCTCTCAAGAGCCCTCAGCCTTGATGCAAGCAGTGAGCCCACTAGGAGCTCCCTGGCTCTTAAGAGGAGTTATGCAAATCTCAAAATGCATTGATGGGTAGGTGGAGTTGTAAATCATCACATTCTATTCACTGTGTATAGATGTGAAGATGCTGAGGAACATTCCAATGCTGCAGTGCAGGAAGACAGGAAGAGAGGCTTCAGGGCCCTGTCACACCATATGCAGTGTGTTTTGGCGCGGGCCGCACTAGATCACACAGATTAAGCCGGGCCGCGTTCTGGGAGGAAGCGTGGCGGTGCCATTCATGTCATTGGCACAGCAGACCCCGCCCCAGAACGCGAGGTATAGGAATGCGATCGGAAAAAATGCTACATGCACTTATGTGCACCAGAATGGAGGGCATTCCTGTACCCCGTGTTTTCCGGTGCAGGTGACTGCACGGGGCGTATCTGCAGTGCCATTGGCATGAATGGCACCGCCGCGCCCTCTCCCGCCCCAGAACGTGGCCCGGCTTGATCTATGTAATCCAGTGCATTCCGGGCTTGGAACGCACTGTATATGGTGTGACAGGGCCCTGAGAAACCGGAGAAGCAGGGAGCCGGCTCAGCTGTTTGGGTGTATAACTTTTTTTTTAGCACCTAGACAAAAATGAGTAGTTTATAAAAGTTTTGCCCAGAGTTCTTCTCTCTCTTTACATCTCCATTGTAACAGTCCCTGGGCTTATGGGGGAATTCACCCCTCATCCACCAAACTTGCTGGACTAGTGTATCCTGTGCCCGTTAGAATCCCCAAACACTGCCTGTAGCTGATTGAAGATCTCATCGGATTGGCTTCTTCGACAAAAGTCGATTGAAAAAAAGGTCTTTTTTTGGAATGAAGGGTTGATGACAAGGCCACACACTGCTCAAATTTGATTGAATTTGATTTGATTGAAATGGAACCCCAGACATATTAAATCAGTTTCTTTTGTGCCTAGCCAAACAGAAATAAGTAACAAGAAAGAAATTCCATCATGCTCCTTCTATTTACTGATCACTACCATTGAAAAGGAGCATTGATTAGACCCCGCTAACAAACATTTTGGAACTAAATTCTACTGGTGTCTGGCCAGCTTAAGAGACGTAAACCCAAACAATTGTTTTAGCTATACTTCTCTTTTTAGGCAAAATGTGACTGTGAAATAAAGTCGGTTGATAGTGGGCTGATGCCTCCTGTCAACCAACAGCACAGACACACCACAGTCAAGGATGATCCCAACAATACTGTCATCATCCTCCCCAGTTGTCTGATTGATAGCTGGCTCTACTTCTCAGCATGTAGCTCAGAGCCACAGCCAGCAGCACCCATTCCCTTCCCCACGTGTCACTCCAGTCAGGAACGCAAAGACTGAGAGCTCAGTGGTCATGTGATCAGTCAGCTCTCAGTCTTAGAGCCGGCATGGGACAGCTGGAGGTGAGTATGTGCATTTATTTATTTTTTCATGACGCCAAACTTCTTTAAAGCGGAACTCCGATATAGGCAAATATAGTCTAATTCCAAGAGCCATGTGTATTCTTATTTAAATCTTGGTGAGCCTTGTGTATTTCTTCCAGATCTCTGCCGTAATCCAGTGTGAAACGCTTCCTGTAATAAAGACCAGTCACTGATGCTCTCTTCTTGTGCAGGATGACTGGTCTTATATACACCATCCCCCTATTATTATTTATTTTCTACAAGCAGCCTGTAGTGGTGCATGCAAAGCGGATTTATACCCTTTGTGGCAACTGAGAAATATAATTAAATCAAAGGTTTTTATGTCTAGAGTTCAGCTTTATGTTTTCAGACCCCCCTGCCTGCCTTGACCATTGCAGTGGGGTCACACTGTCCTTACGGAATTGTGCGCTTATTTTCTACTGAGTAGATTGTAGAGCAGTGAGGCTTAAGCCCAGGTTTACACAGTAGGAATTTCAGCTGGATCCTGATGAACCGGCTGAATTGCGCACAGTGGGTGCCACTGTCAGCACCCTTCTGCCCGGCAACCCTTGATCAGCTGTTTCTTAGCCATACGGAACTAGCAGCCAATCACCTGCTAGCTCTGTTACAGTATTCTGACAGCGGACGCTCTCGGAATACAATGCAAATGTAAGCGTTGATGGAGGAATCTGTTTTATGCAGCCCGCAGGTTGAACAAAGAAAATATAAGCGTGTATACCCAGCTTTACTCTCTCACCTCTAGAATAGCGGTCATGGGTTGCGGAGTTGTATACACTATGGCAGAAATTCGATCATTGCAGTCACTAAAAAGATTGAAATCAGTGTTTCATTTTTCCAGCATGATTCCATAAATGAAATTCCCATCTGATCTCTGATCATTATTTTAGGAAGAGACATACTGGGGTTGATTCACTAAAGGCAAACAGGCTGTTCACTTTGCAAAGGGAATTTTCACCATATTCACTAAGCTAAAGCAAACTTCCCCTGCAAATTGAACAGCCTATTCACCAAAAATGAGCCAATCCCCAGGTTGCAGGTGTCAGATCTCAGTGCTGGGATGGTGCTGATTCATTTCTATGATGGAGATGAATCGACACTGACTAGGACTATTAGGGTACGTACAGCCAAGCCAACCCCACCATATTCTGCCCATTTTATCATTCACTCGGTTCTCTCACCTCCATGTGTCTGTTTACATTCCCCAGCTTCCGGATGTTCAGCCACGCCCCCTCCCTTTTACAGATGATCGTTGATTTGCTGCCCATGTCAGTGCCACCTATGCTGATTGGCTCATTTCACGCCAGGTGTGCCCTCCACTTCCTTATTATTTGTGGGTTTATTAAAAGCCCACCTACCGTCACGTGACTAACCTTTGGCATTGCTATTGGTCCGGTTCTTTCCCATTCCATGTTTCCATAGCAGGTGACGCCGGCTCCGCCCCGAACCGGTGACGTCAGACGGTGTAGCTCCATGTGGCGGGGGTTGGTGATATCGCTCCTGCAGGTAGCCCGGTACACTGGATCACAGTCAGCCCGAGCGGCCAGCTGCAGAACTGGAAGTGACGTCATGGACCTGGGAAGTATGCGGAAGCGTTACCGAAATGATGATGAGGTAAGAGGTTATGACCTTGGTCTGGTGACGTCAGCTGAGGCTCAGTAATATGATAAGGAAAAGCCTGTTGCTGTTCAGGTTTGTAGTACTGCAAGAATCTGTATGCCATGCCCAGTAACTGCGAGCAGCAGAAAATGCTGGGACTTGTAGTACCACAGCACCTGTGGAGTCAAAGGTGCCTACTCGGCTATGTGGGTGGTTTTTTTTCAAGCATCACTTGCATTTGGTCTTGTGACATACCACAGAGCAAGTGACGACATGGAGAAGAATCGATGCACCTGTCAGGAATATAAAATGGATACAGGGACTACCCCTCAAAAGAACATTGTAAATACTTCTTCCGCTGCCTGCACCACTGCGTTCTAGAGCAGAGCTGGGCAAACTCCAGATGTGGTGAAACTACAAATCCCATGATGCATCTGTCTCTGAAAGTCATGCCTGTGGCTGAGTATTTTGCAATGCCTCATGGGATTTGTAGGTCCACAACAGCTGGAGTTTGCCCACCCCTGGTATAGGGGAATTATTCACTGAAGTCACTTCCTGGAGTGTCAATTTTCTGGTTCCTCCTGCTCACCTCCACGTCAAAACTGTGTCCTGTAGTTACATGGAGGTCAGCAGGGGGGAGTCAGTAACCAATCAGCTTCTCTCTTCAGTTTGTTCAGCTAAGCTTTAGAAATAAAAGATAGAAGCTGATTGGTTGCCATGCACAGCTGCTCCAAATTTTGTCTGCTCCACTTGTGATAAATTCCCCTCGGAAAGGATTTGACCTCTTCAATGCTTTCCTGAAAGCATTACTCTCTAGGCCAGGGATGGGCATAATCCAGCCCTCCAGCTGTGGTGAATCTACAAATCCCATCATGCATCTGTCTCTGGGAGTCATTCCTCTGGCTGTGAGAATCTTGCAATGCCTCAAAGGATTTGTAGTTCCACAACAGCTGGAGGGCCGGAGTTTGCCCTCAAGGCAAATAAAAAAAGGATTCCAATCAGGACTCGGGGGTCTGTGCCAAAAATAGAAATCAAATGTAATATTGCTGCTGTTACCTGATTGACTAAATGTATCAGGAGCCATGATATGATTTCTATATAACTTATAACAGAGGGGAATCTGCAGCGCTGCTCATACTGTGAAACTGCATGTACATTGTTTATGTGTGAATGGAGCAAAAACAAATGTTATTAGTATATTGTCTTTCCAGGTCAAATGTAATTCACTCATAATAGGGATGCATGATGCCATTTTTTCCCAGACCGAGTACTGATACTTTTCCTCAAGTACTCGCTGATACCAATTACCTTTTCTTTGTTTTTAAGTGTCATGCGACACTTTTTTCTAAAAGAATACAGACTAATGATTTTAGGACAGTGGTGGAGCACTAGGGCCCAGCGGACACCCTGGGAGTTCTGCCACTGACTCCAAGCTGTAGGGCAGTGGTTCTCAACCTTTCTAGGGCCGGGACCCCTTGGTAACATTTGCCAAGTTGTGGTGACCCCCAACGGTAAAATTTAGGGTTGATGCGGCTGCTGCAGCGACATCTGGCGGCGTGGCGGGAGAACTGACACTGCTGCGCTAGGAGAGGGCTGAGGAGGACTCTCACCGAGCACAGCAGAAATCACACAGCGACCCACAGGTTGAGAACCACTGTTGTAACAGCTAAAATGGCAAACCATATAACACAAGCCGAGGGTGTCTGCTTTTATTATTATTATTAATAATAATGATGATAATCTAATAGTGGGAGACTCCCGGCGACCCCTGGCAAATTGTCATTCGACCCCCGAAGGGGTCCCGACCCACAGGTTGAGAACTGCTGCTGTAGAGGGACTACAAATCTTAGCAATACATTCTATAGCAAAGCAAAATACCACCAGCTATAGAGGGTTACAAATCCCTGCAATACATTATATAGCAAAGCAGCAAATGAGCAGTTATAGAGGACTACAAATCTCAGCAATCTATTATTTTAGGCTGTGCAGGATCTCACCATGACTGTGCGGTCTTACCAGTGCTGTGTCGGATCTGACCAGGGCTGGGTGGCAGGTCTCACCAGGGCTGTGTGGGCAGCGAGTCTCACCAGGGCTGTGCAGGCAGCTGGAAGGAGGAGGAGATGTATGGCTGGGCCAGCACTGTAAACAGCCACTGCCAGGTCCCTACAAGGTTTCCGTGAGGTCCCCAGCAAGCACGGGGACCTCATAGCAGCAAATTCCATTAAACAATTTCAAGCACCATTATCGGCGCTAAATATCTGGGTATTATACTCATGAAAATGCCCAGTGTCGATACTGGTATCGGTATCAGTGCATCCCTAACTAATAACATTTGTTTTTGCTCCATTCACACAGATCGAATCTACATGCAGTTTACCGGACGAATGGCTCTGCAAGTAGTAGCTGAGATTTGAGATTGAGACGGTGACATCACGGCCCCCACCCCCATTCCCAACCACAATCTACCAAAGAGTTGGCCTTTTGTTTGACAGCTCTTATGTCACTGTCTCTGCACTTTCCAGACACAAGCAAGGTCACTGGCAAGCTGAGAGGAATCAGCACAGGCACTAGAACTGGAAGGGGAGTCTGTTTTTTTGTCTGGAAAGTGCAGAGACAGTGAGATAAGAGCTGTCAGTCAAGAGGCCATTTTCCTTGCAGAACATGGTCGTGAATGTAGGGCCGTGCTGTCACCATCTGGATCTCAACTTCTGCTGCACATGGGAAGCATGGGAATAAAACACTTGGGCTTTAAATTTGCGTTCTTTGGTTTAATACTGGGACAGCCATTGCAAAGGGCCTTCTGAAGATGCCAGTTGGCTGCATGCAGATATATTTTTCAGTAGTTATCCATTTGAACTTAAATGAAACTAACAGAGTGCTAGCGTTGGACAGATTTAGTAGCAGGAAGTCCATTGTAAGCAGAAAAATTACTTCTTTTGGATTAGGATATTTTGTGATATATTTTTATTTATTTGAACTAATGTGAAATGAGTCGCAATATGTCTGTGAAGGTTCTCATTACTCCAGGTCATGGTATATCTGTAAAAAACTCAGACGTTTCACTGGTCATCCAACCAGCTTTGTCAAACAGAGAAAGCTGGTTGGATGACCAGTGAAACTTCTTCAAGAAAAATACAACAAGCCCTGTTGCCTTGACTTAGTTTTTTTTACAGATAATATAGGGCTGCAACAACTAATCGACTAAGTCGATTATAATCGATGATTGATAAAGTTGTCAACATTTTCAATCATCGACTAATTGGCTTTTGATTTGTTGGCCCTGTTCACGGCTCCACAAACGCCGCGTGCCGCACCTCCTCCCCACCTCACGCTCACCGCCCGCCCAAATCCATGAATGGCACAGGGACGCGGGGAGAAGAAGTAGAAGTAGTCAGGAGGAACAGGCATGGGAGGATGACAGCCACTAACAGACAGGCCCGATCTCGGAAGCAAGCTGCTGGAAGACTGCTCAGGTAAGCCTGCACTTCACCCCCCCTCCCCCCACGTGGTGCTCTATAATGTATTGCTGGGATTTGTATTCCTCTATAGCTGATGGTACATTGTGCTGTACTGTATATTATACAGAGCAAGGTACCATCAGCTATATAGGAATACAAATCCCAGCAATACATTATACACTGTATGTATAATGTATTGCTGGAATTTGTTGTATTCCTATATAGCTGGTGGTATTCTGCATTGCGCTGTATAGAGGACTACAAATCCCAGCAATAATACATTATGCAGCGCAATGCGGAATTCCACCAGCTATAGAGGAGCACAACAAATCCCAGCAATAGTACATTATACATCGCAATGCAGAATACCGCCAGCTATAGAGGACTACAAAACCCAGCAATAGTACATCATACAGTGCAATGCAGAATACCGCCAGCTATAATGTACTATTGCTGGGATTTTCTGTATTCCTCTATAGCTGGTAGTATTGTGCTGTGTAATGTACTTTTGCTGGGATTTGTAGTCCTCTATAGCCGGTGCCATTCTGCATTCATTGCTGTATAATTTTACACTTTCCATTTCACTATATTGCACACCACACTTTTTTTTTTTACTTCCACCGCTCCAAGCTTGCTCCTGTGATGGACTACAACCTCAATACAAACTAGTAGTCTATCACTGGAGCCATTTTTTAAAATCCTGGTTAATCGAACTTAATAATCGGCTAACTAATCGATTTTCAAAAATAATCGTTAGCTGCAGCTCTAAGAAAATGCTAAATGAAGTTTTCTAGCCCTTTTAAGGTGAAGTATTGGGAGAGTAAAATCTACTCTTCCCAGTACTTGGAACTGGTGCGAGACACTGCAGCTGTCACACGCTGGCTCTATAGATTGAGAGCTGAGCGATCACAAACCGCTGTCAGTCTGTCAGTCACTGCTCACCACAAAGATTCCCCCTCCCCTCTGATTGTCCAGTACTCATTGGAGGGACAGACAGAGGAGGAGGCGGGCAAAGCAGCCGGGAGAGAATCTGACAATATTGTTGGGATCCAGCCGGCTGCCTGATTGACAGCTGGCCCGTCATCTTTAGAACCAGAGCCAGCTGCCAATCGGGCAGCAGGGTGGATCCTGACAATATTGGGATCTCTTCAGGCTGCAGCATGGATCTGCGTTGTCAGCATACAGTATTAGGGGGCATTGGCCCCGCTATATGCTTAATTTTAGATTGTAAGCCCTCACGGGCAGGGTTCTCCTTACCATCTTGTCTTGAATTGTATTGTGATTGTAATGTCTTCCTTATATTGTAAAGCGCTGCGCAAACTGTTGGCGCTAAATAAATCCTGTATAATAATAATTTGGGTCACAGGAGTACATTAGTAAATGTCCTGTGACCCAGAAGAGAAGTAAAGCCCAAAAAAAAGGTTTGGCTTTGCAGCTCTTTTAAAATCCGATCATAAAAAAAAAAAAATTCCAGCTGGAGGATTTACTTAAAAGTATTTCTTTCTTAAGCTATAATGGGTCTAAACCTCATAATTTGTGTTCTTTGTAAGCAAATAAATAATATAACAATGTGTACAGTTCAACACAACCTTTTTTTATTTGTTGTACATTGAAACTTAACCAAATGCAAGTTAATCTTTAAATACAGTAATGGCTAAAGCCTTTAACACACATGATAGCTTATCTTAAGAATCAATTATGGTTGTAGATAATTGAGAGCGGCATTAAAGTACAGATGAGGGGCCTCGTCTTGGAATCAAGAAGATTATTTGTTTCCCAAATGGGATGACATTTTTAACTCCTTCACAGGGCTTTCTGTTTTGCAGTTTGTATAAACATGATTGCATTACACATGCATTGCATGTATTGAGGTTTGTATAGCTGGCCTGTAAGAGAAAAATGAATGGACTGAATCTCAATTTTCAGTGTTCCTGACGGTATATGCTGTCACTCAGTATAAATATTTCAGAAGCCAGACTGCATAGTTATATTGTATATTTAAAACTCTGGGCACCAAAATGTTCTCAGTAGCCATAACAAGATATAAATCCACTTCATGTGGTCTTTACAACCCTAGATATTACTTGTGCTGCCTGTATCCTGTGCAGAGAACAGACCTGTGGGCCCAGCAGGCCACATCCACTAGAGCAGTGGTGAGCAACTCTGGCCCTCCAGCCATTGTAGAATTAGAAGTCCCATGAGGCATTGCAAGACTGACAGTTACAGGCACGACTCCCAGAGGCAGAAGCATGTTGGGATTTGTATTTAAAGCACAGCTGGAGGGCCGGTGTTGCCCACCCTTGCACTAGAAGTTGCCTGCAGAAAGCTATAAGAGGGGGGCGGATACGAGACCAGGCACAAGGAGAGCGAGATGCAGTGACTGGTCTTTATTACAGGAAGCTTCTGCACAAAAAAACAGAGTCCTAGATAGGGCCATAGATAGTATATACTTACATTGCGCCAAGCTGGGCCATTGTAAATATACTTTATATTATTAAAGCTGGAACTCTATTTTAACGTAACACATAGTAACTCACAACTACTAATACATCACATAGTTGTGAATGGGGCCTGAGGCAGCATAAAGCGCTAGAGTGGGAGAGCAAGAAGCACATTTCCTCAAAAAAGTTTATTGGAAGGTATTTTTAAGCACAGTTTATTAAAAAAGCATTACATATGGCAATACAGGCTATTACTGGGGTGCATCATCAATTGGTGTGTGTAAAAACATCTCTTATCTTTTGCTTTTAAATATTGCAAAGATTTTGCGTAGAGTGGGTTGGTGCTAGAACGTCTGTTACTGTCGTCTTCATGCCTATTGGGCGGGGTATTTCCCTTACTTCCTGCTCCAGCTCCAGCGGTCATAAAGACGGTTATCTCCAACTAGGACACATACAGCCATAAAAACTCTTCAACGGGTTGCGAAAGAACTGAAACATCATTCAGGTTTTTATTGTTGTCTTTTATTATATTGAGCAGATTCCTCCCACCACCACTTCTTATCTGGTGACAGGCATGAAGTGAAGGGGAATCTCCCCAGTGGGGTCCTTGAGAGCACTAAAAACTTGAAAGGTTCTAACCTGTGCCAAGAAAACTAAAAAAAAAAAAAGTTAGGTCTTTAATTTTATATTTGCATGGAGTCCATATATCTGCATAGATCCTGCATAAGATGTGTTATCAGTCAGCATAATGCAGCAAAGGGATGGGCAGAGACACAGTTTATGGGGTAGTTGGAACTGGGTTTGCATTTTAACGGCTCTCCTTTCGTTGGCACAGAACATGTGTTTCAGCAGATCTTTAAATGAAGGCAATTATTTTGAATTGGAGCAGAGTTCTTCTTTAATTGATATATTATGTCTGCAGCCGAGATACAAAGTGTTGGGCTTGACTGCATTGCTTCTCAGAGTTGACTTTGAACAAAGCAGACTTTGTACAGATGGCCATGGAAAACAACAGAGCAAGCCATAAACCTTTAACCAATAAACTGTCTGCATAATGTGAGCTGCAGGCAAAACGATTTCTTCTGCTGTCTGAGGAAAGATCAGTTAAAAATCACAGATTAACAGCTTCCTTTCCTTCCAAATGACAAGACCTGAATCTGCATTTTTCTTCTCAAAACGTTTTTTTTGCTCTCACTTAATCATGTGTACAAATATTTCTTAGAAAGGGCCACTTCTCATTGGTAGCCAAGCCTTTAGCTCACGCTAGGTGCGCTGGTGCATTGCATTTCCACTCGCCATGCACCTCCCGACATGCAAAATGCGTGATATTGCAATACCGTGCCTTACGGTACAGTAAATAAAAAGTAGCATATGCAGGGGGCACAAGCGTGTTTCTACGTCCTCTACCTAAGGTCTATCTCTGACTTTGCCTTCAGCTGCAGGTATCTCAGCACTCTCAGCTGAGGAGGAAGACTGTAATCTTTCCTTTTTGGAGGAATTTGTGCCCAAGATGGTTCATTCTGTTGACATAACTGCTAGGCTTAAAGATACTATTCTGGTCCTTAATGACGCAGTGCACACATCTTGACCTGGAGCAGCCTGCATTCACATTTTCTAAGGTTACTGGTTTGGGTTCCCTTAAGAGTCTACAACCTGTAAAACCTTCCCAGTACACTTGTTACTGCAACCCATTTTGTATGAATGACTGGCCATTTAGTAGCTACCCCCGCC